>NC_090448.1:1069312290-1069612859 GCF_031143425.1 Pleurodeles waltl
GTACTGTGCAAAACCCGCACTGCCTTCACCCTCAAATTTGAGGCTCTCTATTGTGCCCTATCACGAACTCCCATACAAACCCTGAAACCAACAAGGGAGCAAGAGGTGCCTCAGTTCACCTTATACATATGCCGATTTTAAAAGCTATATT
The DNA here is from genome assembly GCF_031143425.1 of Pleurodeles waltl. Classification (NCBI taxonomy): domain Eukaryota; kingdom Metazoa; phylum Chordata; class Amphibia; order Caudata; family Salamandridae; genus Pleurodeles; species Pleurodeles waltl. Next base: position 1,069,312,442 of record NC_090448.1, read on the forward strand.
AACATTTCTGTACAATGCAAATACTCTTAGGGTGTGCAAAAATCAAGGTGATGAAAAATGTGATATTCAAACAGGGAGTGCACTGCCGAAAACAATTACCATAAGTGGCTTTACACCGATCGTTAAGAAATATGTTTGACTGTACAGTTGTTGATATAAATAGCTGGACTGGTAGGGACCTCTTTCAAAGTCAGATGTTAGTTACTGCCAGGTATGGACACTGGCATGACACTTTAATCAAGCTGTTGTACACTGTTAAACTTTGTCTGATTTGTTTTCTCCTTTCCTCCTTAAGGTCAAGGTTAAATTGTCAATGCCTTTCAAATCTTTAGGTTCAGATAGAATATTTATTGACATTCTGAGATATAATGCCTTGATATGGTTCCAGCATTTATTTGAAGTGGTATGCTTTGCATAGGAAGCACTTTGTATTCAGAAAGGAGCTCCGCTGGCCCTGATATAAAAACAATGATGCATTTCCTAATTATCACCTTCTGGCAACGTAGAGCCCTCCAGCAAAAATCTTTGTGCAAATCGTACTAACTGGACTGAATAACTACGTAAAATGTATTGGTTTAATCCCATCACAGTGTCAGGTGTACATAAATGAATGTATGCTTTCCAAAATGTGTTAGCGTTAACAACACTTGCAGGTAAATCATTGTTCCTTGGGGATCTTATGCTTTATTGCTCTTTTATAGACTGGACTAATGTATTTAATGACATTGGTAGTGTGCTATTATTGAGTAAGGTATTCCTATCTGGGAGGGCATTCAACGGTAGTGACTTTAACCGATATATAAAAGCCATACACTCTGAATTTTTATGGCTTTTAGTCAGCACCCAATATAAACATTAAGAGTCTTTCTCATGCTTCAAATCAGACAATGTTGGGTTGTGGCGCTTTACACAACATATATCAGCGATCTGAATTCTAAATGTATTGATATTACAAAATATACACCAATTTTGCACCTTAGCCAAATTTCTCCTTTGTGTTTTGCAGATGATCTATTGTTGGCTTACTATGACATGGACCTGCAATGGCACTTTCTAATTATGTGAAATTAAGTATTTTTATTTCACGAGTGAGATGCTGACTTTTGATATACCTGCCTTCAAAGAATTCTGGATATCAGGATCTTGATCTGATATAATCAATGAATGTAGGTGTTTTTGGGGTGCTACATGTGACCTATCATGAAAGACATTTTTCTTGAGAAGTAATGCTCAACACAGGTGATTCCCACTGTGCTAGCTAGATTCAGCTCCACTATTATACCTAGTTCTTTCTTATCTTGTGCAGATAGGGGCAGGTAGGGGCAGATATATTTTACACTGTAGGTAGATTCAAACATAGTTTGCTATCTGCATGGATACTCATAAAACCTGCACTTGTTAGGCTAGAGTACAGTATAAGGTCTAGCTGGATATTCAACCCTCATTTAAAAACCTCTGCACAAGGGAGAGGCAGAGAGGATGAGCAGCATGGAGTCTGCAGGCTACCTAAAAAGGTTGAAACCATGAAGTATGGATCCCTGATGGCGAGGACCCTAGCAATTGGACTGAATTGGCCTCTGTGGTTCCATCTCCCTAGAGCCAATGCTGCAGGCTGACCCAGACCCTCTTAGCAGAAGTAGAGGGGTAGACGTGCTGGGGGACCCTGCAGGAGAGGATTCCACTGAAAACTCTAAGGACTGGGCTTGTAGGTTGGGAACCGGCATCAGACGGGAGCCTCTTCCTCCTTCTACACCCAGGTGTTCTGCAGGTAGTCAAAAGAGGCCTTAGAGCTGGAAGGGTGCAGACAAGGAGGGTAGTCAGCTTGAAGGTCAAGAGGTACTTCTGGAGGAGGAGATCACAGGCCCAAGAGATTTCCAAAAGCTAAACAGTGGACCATTCATGGGTGAGGGCCTACAGGACTAGAGAGCAGGCCCTGTTCTCTCTCCATAAACACCAAAGATTCCAACAGTCCAAGTAGCAAATATAAACTCTCCTGGTGGATGTAATCTTTCTCCAGGAGCAACTTATTTGTTTAGGCTATTCATTCTGGGTTCAGGAGAAAGAGTAATTGTGCCTCCCCCCCCAGTGCCTCCAGAGACCCTGTAGTAGTATGGTCCCTCAAGGGAAATGACCTGTCTTGGGCACATATGACAACCCCTATCCTTATTTGGCATTGTCACAGGTGTCACTCGGTGTCCCAGTACTAACGCAGAGGAAAAGGAATGAAAATAAATTAGCACTGCTGCTCTCCAAAGTTCAATTGCCTCTTGACTCCCGGGTGCCCTAGGAGCAAATGAAGAAAAGGCAAGCACCTCCAACCTTTGAGATTCATACTGTTTTTGGAGGATCCTCAATGCTCCGGGAACCAATGTGTAGGGAGAACATGTTGTACTATTTTGGTGCTCCCACGTTGTCCCAGAAACATTTCACCCCCTCCTTTTCCCCTTGTCCAGTGAGATCAGACCGGATCAGAGAGGAGCAGCACAACAAGAACCAACCCGCAGCCCTGGGTAGTGGGGAAGTAAGGCCATCTCCCATGCCTGTGACACACCACTGACCTGGGAACTGAGAGCTGGAATCATAAGGGCTATTGATCTCCCTTGCAGCCCCCCAATAACTCGGTGCATGCACCCAGAAAACAAAATGAAAAGCATTCCTGAAGCTGGAACTTTTTGTCCCCACCTGCCACCTGCGCTCCTCTGGCCTCGCACTTGCTGCTGTCCCTCGCATCCGCCGCTCCACAGCGGGTGGGAGATCTTTCTCCTTCCTGGCGGCCAAGACCTGGAACTCCCTCCCCACCAGCCTCAGGACCACCTAGGACCACTCCGCTTTCCGGAGACTCCTAAAGACCTGGCTGTTCGAGCAGCGTTAACCCCCCCTTTTTTCCCCTAGCGCCTTGAGACTCACACGGGTGAGTAGCGCGCTTTATAAATGTTAATGATTTGATTTGATTTGATTTGAAGGACTCTGAGGTGCAGGGACCTTTCTTGTGGTGTCCTGAGTCTGCTCGGCAGCAACTGTGAATATAGAAAGAAGACACACTTCACATTATTGAACATTTTAATACGATACTAAGATTAGCAGTGTTGTCAGTTAGTCTGCATACCTTACATTTAAAAATGGTACTGCTAGAAACTGGGTTATTGCTTGAGGCAGAAGTAAGCCCCACTCAGGCAACAATGACAGACCGTGTCAGGGCAAACCACAAAAGTCATTAAATTAACCTGCACTTAACCCTCTGATAGTTTGGCCCAAAAGCAGTCAAACTTAACTTAGAAGCAAAGCATAAAGTATTTACGCAGAAAACAAAGAGTAATAAAGTGAAAACACGACACAAGAATACTCCCAAAGTAATTTATAAACATAGAATTAATTATAATAAATAAAATGAGACCCAGATCAGCAAATATCCAATCCATAAAACTTGGGATATTTAATTTCAAAGTTTTAGGCAGCTATAGTAAGTGAACTCACAATTTCAGGACAACTGTGATGGGGCTCAGGTGCTGCCAGTTATCACGAGTTGCAGAGTCATGGTGTGACTTGGCCCATTCACTGTCGTGAAAATCCCAAAACTTCATCATTTCATCTGCTCAGCTGAAGTCAGGCGATCCTTGGTGTTTAGGAACTCATGCCAGCAGAGGCCATCAGGGCTCAGGCAGGTCCAGTGCTGCAGGTCTGCTGGGCATGGAGTCCCTTGGAACTTATTATGACCCTGTAGCTCAGATGAGAGGTCAGCCAACTGATCCTTGGAGTCACTCAGGTAACCTGGGATAAAGGGAGCAGGTCTAGTCTTCCTTCTGAGAAAGCAGAGCAAATCTCAAACAGCAGCCAGTCCTCTGGACAACAAGGCAGACCTCAAGCAGTAGGGCAGTACTCTGGGGAATAAGGAAGTCCTTCTTCTGTAATGTTCACACAGATCCAGGACTGTACCGGAGTTTGGCTATGAAGGTCTAATATTTATACCTGATGCCAGCCTTTGAAGTGGGGGTATTCCCTTTGATACCCCAACATCTGGTTCTGAATGTTCTTCCCTTCTCATTTAAAGGCCCCAACATGTCAGGGTGGCAAAAGACCAGTATCAGGTTCCTTTGTGGGTGTTGGAGGCACAGCCCTTTGACATATAAGTGGGCCTACATACAGCTCCGCTCCCAACCATGCTGGCAGGATGGCCCATCCTGTCCATAGCAAATCCCCTTTGTGTCTCTGTCTTGAAAGGATACATAACCCCCCAACAGCAGAGCCATTCACAGTCATGTGACTCAGTACAATAGCAGAAGGTAAAATGGTGAGGACAGGGAAATGCCTACTTTCTAAAAGTGGCATTTCCAAAATTGTGACTTAAAATCCAACCTCACCATTAAAGAGTATGCTTAATTTCAATCCATTTGGGCATAAACACCATATCTCCACCTGCTTCCAATCAAAAGTTAGCACTTATTAATTGTAATAAGGCAACCCACTGTTAGTCAATGAGAGAGATAGGCCTTACAACAGTGAAAAATTACATTTTCACTTCTAGGACATGCAAAATTCAAACCCATATGCCCTGCTGTTTTAATACAATGCACCATTGTGGTGAAGTCATCCTTTTGCCCCGTTCACCCCCGTAGTTTTTTGTGGCTGACTGCCACTGATGATAACTGACTCTGACTATGCCCTGAGCTCTGCTAGCCAGACCCGTGCCAGTGCTATGTTGAAAGACACACAGGTAGTAGAGTAAACTATGTATTAGACTACCCTTATACTTGCATGGCAGTCCCTATAAGTCCGTAGTAGATAATGGGGCATGGAAGGTAGAGGCCCAGCAGATGTGCTGCCCTTTGCATGTGCGCACTGCTGGAGGTTTTCTGTGATTTTTAATGCAGCTTGACTATGCAGACCACATTTAAATGTCATTTGGGTCCCAATTCAACTTTGGTGCCATGGGCACTTTAAAAGTGATAATCTATATAATTTTTACATATTAGGTACCCCCAGGGTTTCCCCTCAATGTCCCAGGGGTGGGGAGTCACGTAACTGGAAGCATGGTCCTTATAAGAGGTATTTATATAAACCCTGGTGAGGGATCCTGCACATTTCATTTCCCCCATTGTAGATACTGGGCTCCATAGGCTTACATTGCAATATTGTATTTGATTGTAAATATTGTTAGGCAAGGCTTAGAAATGTCATTCCAGGATATAAAAGATTTGTTTTGATAAATCCAGCAATTTGCCATTGATGAATTTATCATAACCTGTACAGAAAATAAATTGTGAGTATTTTCTTTCTGCAAGCCAAAATCCAGCCTTCAGGAGGTCCCCCTGATTGGTCAGTGCTAACAGGATTAGCAAGGCTCCTTTGATTAGGTGATAAGTGGCTGTCCAGGGGAGAGGCTATGTGGTGAATGGAGCTCTGCCCTTGTACAGAAATGCCAGAGCAGGGGGAGAGGTAATAACGCATCCAGCCTCAAGGGAGAGCAGGACAAGCATGGAATGCCAGGCCACCTACCCCCACATCCTGTACCCCTCAACCAGGTAGCAGGCTTCAGGAAGGAATTTGCAGATGTTAGGAGGTGGAGGAAAACTATGGAAATGAGCCACACTGGGAGTTGGTTTAGTTAGCTCCTACTGCTCTGCTGAAATTTCAGCCATCATGGATTTTGGAAGAATGGTGCTTTCTGGGACATGAATATGCCACACTTTGGAAGAAGTGGTCATGCATCTGGGTGTCACCCTGCATTCTATTGGTCAGGGTGCTCCCCTTTTTGATGGCCAGGAGCTGTGAATAAATATGTGAGAGGTGAATAACCTCTCAGTTCTACTGCCTGAAACTACAAGAGAAAGGACTGTTCTGCTGAAAACTGGATCTGCCCCCTTTGCCTGCAATTTTGAATGAACTGTGCCACCTGCACAATCTGGTTATTCAGCCCTGGGGACTGTACATTGCTTCAAGAAGAACTCAAGAGTGGACTCCCTGCAGCTACAGGTTAACAGAGCTTCATCTGCATTATCTTCAGCAAGAGTCCCCAGCCTTGAAGGCATCCAGTGGACTTTTAAGGATTTGGCCAGGTACATTGTGAGAATTGTGGTCCCAACTTTCCAAGGACCATCCGGGAGATTCCAGACTCTTGGATTTGTGTTTTAGACCCTTTGAACCTACAAAGAGGACTTCAGGAAACACCTCCTGAAGTTTGGGGAATTTTGTTAAAAAAAACTCCAGGAGGTGACCGACTCAACTCGGAAAGTCAGACTGGCGAACCCCCATCTCGACCCAGCCTGGATTTTAAGTTTGTCCTGCTGAAAAGCTCCGGAGGTCTGACTTCCAGGTCTTGACCGGATGCTCCCTGAAAATCAAGCCAGCAAACCCTCACTTAATCCGGCCTGGTGAAGAGCATCGAGGGCCATCGGGAAAAAAAGCTCCAGAAAAGTTTCTAAGTGTGAAGTTAAAATTTTGACTGAGACCTCCCGCTTAGTATTTCTGACCCAGGCTTAATCGGGGTCGGCCTCAAACTTTGACTTTGGCCCAGTCTACCGCGACCAGCTGTCCCAGTGTGGCACTTTGTGTTTCTAAGCACTAGAAATTGTTTATTCTTTAAAAATTCATATCTCAGGTTCCCTACTTCGGATTTTTGTCATTTTGGTGTCCATTTATGTGTAAAATGTAACCTATTTTTATAAGTTGGTGTGGGGTTTTTATTGTGTGTTGTGTCTCACTTATTTATTGTATTGGTGTTTATGAATGCTTTACACTCTTGTCTCCTAAGTTAGGCATGCCTGCTCAGCTACAGCTACCAAGGATTGAGTAAGGGCCTAAGTTATTGAGACCTTTACTGACCCTGTAATGTGGTAGTGGCCAATACCGATGATTCACTTTCCAACAACCATGCCTTATGAGCCTTCGAGCCGTACTCTAAGGGTGACTTAAGGCAGGTTTAGGCCTTGAAAAAGGTTTATTTTACCAGGTCAAATTAGCAGTTAACAACTGCACTAAAGGGAGACATGTTTTAAAAGACTACTAGCATCATTTAATTTACAGACCTTGGGTACATGCAGTGTTATTTACTAGGGACTTACAAGTAAATTAAAAGTAACAAGCTATATGGTAATTGTACCATGTTTTAATGAACACATACATTCACTTTACCACTGGTTAGCAGGTAAAATGTGCAGAGAATCTTAGTCCCAAAAAAGACTGGTTCAACAACAGTGCGGCAAAAATCTGGGGGAGACTCTAAAAAAGGACCATGTCGAACAGGTACCATCTCAAACTGTTTTTATATTGATGCACTGGGTGTTTTATTATATGATCCACCTTTTATTGTTTTGGGGACCCCTTACCAAAACCAGTAAAAACTTCAATTCACTATATTCTATTCAGCATATTTTAGGGTTCAGGTCTTGCTGGGGAGCAAATCATTAAATGGTGTCACCATTGGCATTGCTACCTGTCATCCTTACATTTTTGCACACGAATTCATAGTGTTTTGTAGTCTATGTTTAAGACAGTACTTTCTCTTTTTAGTAAGAATAAGCACTGACTGGACAATGGCTCTCTAAGCGTTGCTTGTTTTGCGCCTGAGGATTGTAGTACTCACCCACACCACTTACGTTTGGACTGCTTTGCCTTGCTACCCTGAGAGAGTCAAGTGCTACAAAGGGGAACATTGATTCCCAGTGGAAGGAAGATTGTAGTTTTTTTCTTGCAAAGTACTCACATTTCCCCAACTGAAACCCCACTTTCTTTTTTACAATATTAATGTTATTATGTTTAAAGAATTAATAGAAGGATTGCTGAAATGCAAGTGAGGAAAGCTAAAGCTGATGATTTGTATCATAAGAGCTAGCATTTTGAAATGTAAAGATTTATAATCAGTCTGTGATTCTCCTGTTAAAGGTATACATCATACAATTAAAACAGGTCATCTACCAACATATAAAACACACTTTGCAATAAATTAACTTATCTATGCATAAGACAAGCTAACATATATTTCGTAATTGACAGCTGAAGATATACAACTCACAATGTGTTTAAACAGGGTGTTGCTAAAATAGTAGAAATAATCTTTCCTTATCTTGTTAGATTTCACCTAGACAGTGCATGCCTGTTTCTGCAAAACCTTTGATTACATACATTGGAGTGACATCCTGCCCATTGCATTACATTTGTTAGCTTCAGTGTTGCTTTCATTCCCTTCATCCCCCGTTGTCACAGAATGCAGGCGTCCACGTCCTCTTCTCATGTTTGGCCCCTCCCTGGAGCACAGACTAAGTACTTGTGTCCATTCACTGATCCCTTTTTTAGATCAACTTTTTTCTTTGTGTTTTCAGTCCATCTCCGATATCCCCCTTCCATGTAGCTTCTATTCCCTCCCGCCAGTCCACCTTCCATGCTGCTTCTTTATACTCCCACCCTTTACCCTGTAGTCTATGTGACTTACGGAGCTCTTAGAAACCACAACACACCTAAGAATTCTTTAGCTGGCCTACCTAAAGAATAATGTTTTATGCCCTTGCCCATGAGACTCTCTGGGAAAAAAACAGATAAGGCCACCCAAATGGCACAACAGATATATTTAAATATTGATGGTAGGGATTACCTTTGGGGTGAAAAGATCAAAAAATGTGAGTCAGGCAGTTTGTCAGACTTACCTTTCACCACAAAATCATGCTGTTCTATGAAGCCTTGCTGAATGTCATTCAAGGTTCCTTTCTAAGGCAACTTTATTTGAAGTTCAGGTATGAGACACTCCCACTACATGTGTTCACTGCTAGGTGGGGAAACACAAACAGATCCAATAAAATTTGTCCCACATGCAATAGTGTCCCACATCGCTCCCCATGTAAGAAGTTGGTTATTCCATTATGTCAATGTTTAGGTTTTGGGACCCCTGAGACATCCCTAAGAATCCTGAAATCTGAAAATGGGGTAGTGATCGTGGTTGGTATAACAACATTTCTCCACGCATCCTGGCTAATTCAAAAACAATTAAGGGAATCAATCTTGTCCCAGCCCTAGTTCCAGCTCTTGGAAGCAGGATTTGTAATGGCAGCTCGACTAGGCAGCAGTGGGTTGTGTTTTTTCTTTTTATTCTTGAATTCTACAGGTCCTATAGTATTGTCCTTGTACTGTATCAAAACAACTTTAGCGTAATTTTGATTTAAAAGTTGTTTCATTGCCCAGTTTATAACGGATGGAAGCATTAATGACTAATCTCATTTTAACTGTTTTAATTACTGGAATATGTACTCTGTCCAAGCTGCTATGAGATATTCTTTGTATTTTATAGTATGTTTTATGGATTTTTTAATTCGAAATAAGAAATTTTGAACGTTATGTCACTGCACTCTGTCACTCCAGTCTACGCCTCTAAACTCTATGCCACTGCAATGTATGCCACTGCACTCCACTCTGTGTCTCTGCACTCTACGGCATTTCACTCTACTTTGCACCACTCTACTCTTTTCCGCAGCATTCTATACCACTCTACTCTACATCACTCTAATCTGTACCACTGCACTCTACACCAATGCACTGCACACCACTCGGTTCTTCTCTGCACCATGCTACACCACTGCACTCTATGCCACTGCACTCTATGCTACTCTACTCCACTCTGTGCCACTGCACTTTACCCACTCTATTCTACTCTGTACCACCTTATTCTAAGCTACTGCACTCTATGCCTCTGCCCTCTGCACCAGTGCACTCTACACCACTGCACTCAACTCTGCACCTCTATACTGCTGCACTATATGTCACTGCACTTGTGCCATTACAACTCTATGACACTCTACTATGCACCATTCTACTCGATGCCATTGCACTCTACACCACTGCACTCTACTCTGCACCACTCTTCTCTAGGCCACTGTGCTCTCCGCTACTGCACACGGTACCACTCTGCTCTGAACCACTCCATGTCACTGCACTTTATGACAGTTCACTTTATTCCGCTGCACTCTACGACAGTGTACTCTGCACCACTCTACTCTAGGTCACTGCACTCTATGGCATTGCACTTCACAATATACCATTCTAATCTAGGCCACTGCACACTATGCCATTTGACACTATGCTTCTCAACTCCATGCCATTCCACACCACTCTATGCCACACCATGGCACTCTACACTACTCTACTCTGTGCCATGCCACTCCACTCCACACAGTGCCACTCTAGGCTATTCGTCCCCACTCCACTCCACACAATGCCACTCTACTCTATGCTATTCTACTCTACCCCTCTCCACTCTACCCCACTTCACTCTACACCGCTCTACTGCATGCCACTGTACGCTATGCCACTCGACTCTATGCCATGCCACTCGATTCTATGCCACCCTACTCCACGCCACTCTACTCCTTTCCACTCTACTATACTTCACTCCACTCTATGCCAGTTCAGTCCATGCCACTGCACACAACTTTACTCCACTCCATGCCACTCCCCTCCACGCTGCCATACAACATGACTAAAAGACACTGGCAAAGTCAATTGCTCTCGAGTAGGTGAAACCTATTGGCTTGCCACTGCTTGATAATGACAGCAATCTTTTGTTTGATAAACTTTGATATGAATGAAGGTCGTACGTGTTGTTTTAAATAAGCATGTATATAATAACAATAAATGCCAACATATTTATCCTTCACAAAACCGAGGCCCATGGTTTAAATAGTAAAGGAAATGTTCTCCTCCTAATCACATGCCCTCACCAGTCAGTTCCAAACAGGATTATGTAATACCCAAAACTTCATAATAGGAATACAGGCTGTCACTATCAATTAAACAACAATAACCTCACGGAAAAACACCTTGATATTTTCCACTTCAAAACATTTATTTTTAAACACGTAATTTAATTTACCAACTCAGAAAAAGTTTATAATACATTTTGAATTGTATTCGTATTAGAAACAGCTATCTTTTTACCCCAGAATTTTACGAATTATAAGCTTTTGATGATCATAGTTGACTTTCCTTCTATTTCCTAAAAAAAATAACTTAATTTGAACTGCATAGGGGATTTGTGGGTGAAATCAATTCTGATTCTGGAAAACTATGGAAATGTGAAGTGACTATCCTTTGTTCTTACTCTCTCTCCACTTGCTTTTTGTCTCACTTTCCTCTTTCTCCTACGCTTGCCCTCTCGCTTGCACTCAATATACGTCTCTCTCACGTGCTCTCCTTTACTCTGTCTCTAGCTCTCTCTCTATTAAACTCTCCTTATCTTTCACTCTCTTGCTTTCTCACGCGTGCTCTCTTACTCCGTGTCTTGAGCTCTCTCTCCCACTCTGCTTTTCTTTTATTCCACTCTCTGTCTTCCTCACTTTATCTTTCTCACTCACCCTTCCTCTCTTTTTTATGTCAATGTGTGAACTGATCCTACTTTCATGTCGTTCCTATTAGTGAACTATGATATGTACATCAAAAATCTTTATGTCTGATATCTAGATCTCTTTTCTTCTTCATCTATTGGGTTCCAGAAGAAAATGTTTGATTGGTAGGCTTAACAGCCAGCCTTCAGTTGGTCCTTGCTTGGGATTCCTTCTGCACTGTGATCTCATTTTTCACACAAAACACATCAAATTTACCACGAATGAGTTTTATTCTTCTGTAACCATGGCGCCTGAAATATGCATCCCAATATGCATCAATAACACTCGAACCATAAAACCAGTGAATCGTTAACTGCATAACTCCGACCTGACAGTTGTAGCTCTGTGGCATACATTTAATTGAACTTACTCTGTAAACGTCTTGCTGAGTACATTCACGATTGCGATTCTTAGAAATGACCGGCATTTCCTGTTGGGGGACTGACACATAATTGTCCAGAAGCATCTTTCCAGGAAAATGTTAAATTGCGGAAGCATTACAACATTATGTACTAGCAGACTTGCCGCGGTGACCCTTTGTCCGCTCTCTGACAATAGACTATCTTCTGGTTTCATAGTGGACAATGTTCTCAATATATATGACATCAAAATGGAATTGACATTGGACATTTCTCTAATGCTAAAAAAGGGAATGTTAACACGTCACAAAACTGTAAGATAAATACATACATCTTTGCTTGTCATGCAAGCCTCCATCAGAATAAAGACTCTGGAAAAGAGAAGGGTTGACTGCTAGACAAATATTCCAATTTCGGCGTTTGTAAAATTTTATGAGTAAATACAGCGAGATTTGTGGTGAAATCGGAACAGTTATATGTGACCCTCAATTCCATTGTAAACCCATATTTGTAACAGAGCTGTCGCCGTTTTATCTCGTGTTATTTGTTAAAGTTTTTCTAGAATCCAACTGCAGCAGAATTGAGGTTTTGAAAGCGAGTCTGCACAGCAGTCCCAAACAATAAACTACCAGCAGCAATAAATGTGATTTGCTAAATTTCTGAGCCTGGTGTCCTTAGTTACGAGATACGATTATGTATCTATTCTGTTTAACAACGATTGAGACCAGCGATGCCTCTTCCCAAACACCACAGGGATAGCAGAAGAGAGAGAACATCCCATTGATCTCCTCCCACAAAACCAACATAAGAAGTGATATGGACGTGGAGGCAGAACATTCTGAAGTGGACAGGGCTACACTACTAAGACGCATGTCTATCCCCAGACAAGGTAGTTTATGGTCTCCAAAAGGTTCCAGGTGGATGTCTGTGTATCCAAACAGTCTTATCGAATAGCAACGACACAGGACAGTGTTAAACTTAGGAGAGTAATACATGGGGCGTCTCTAGTGTTTGCATTAAGACAATCTACTAAAGTCAAGCTGGTTCTTTTATTAATCCACAATTTACCCACGTGTATCTTAGAACCAGCGTATAATTATAAATGGGAATATTTCATGGCTTGCAGTTCTAGAATACTTTATATCTGAGAAAGATTGGAAGAACTGTTCCTATATCTTAAAAATATTTCCTTTTACAACTTGATTTAAATAACTGTGAAAGGCAGGTTTCTTGCTTCATGTGCAGGGAGCTTTGGATATAAACTTGTGTGACCCCCCATCTGCCAGCTGGGGCAGTGACTCTTTAAAACCTAGGCCCATATTTACAAGCGGCTTGCACCGCCGGTGCATCACGTGTTTTGACGCACTGATTGCACAGACTGCAGGCCCATATCTACAAGGCCACGCAAAGCCACTTTGCATGGCTTTTCATGGCCTGCTTGATAGAGAGTAAGGCAATGCAGCACTAGTCGCTGTGTTGCTTTACTCTGCGTCAAAAGCATTCCATCACTGTTGTGGTGGGTGTTCCCATGCAACACCCATGGATTTTGATGCATTCCCATATTTATAAGGATTTGTAAACCTAGGAATGCTTCAAATTCCTACACCTCCCAGGGGAGGCAAAAGGGAGGCAAATTGAGGAGAGATACCTTTACTTCTCCTCGTTCTTTCGTTTTTCTATGTGTGCTGCATCCTGCTGCACACATAGAAAGAGGAAAACACCTGTCATATTTGCTTTGTGCAGGAAAGTGTCCCTTCCTGCATAAAAACAATCATGCCCGCAAAGCAGACACCCTTGCAGCATGGTGCAAGGGTGCCTGTTTCGGCGCATGGCAGCCCATTGTGACTCCAGCGCAGGGGAAAAGAACAGGAATGCAGCATATCCTGTAGATATGCTGCATACCTCCCCATTTCTTTTGATGCAGGGCAGCGGACCAAGAAGGTTTGCAGCATTGCCCTGCGCCAAAAAGTAGTAAATATGCACCCTAGAGTCTTGTAGCAAGTTGTCTGAAATAAGAGTGCGTGCACAATCTGTCAGATTCCAGATTTCTGGTGCTCTTCTTGTTGATTGTGGAAGTTTTAATCCATTTGAGGAACATGTTTATAGTTTGTTTCAGGAAAACTAGGCAATGCATGTTGATTCACAGAGAACATCACATAGAAAATCATCAAGACATCAGTTTTGCTTGATGAATTCTGTTTGGCAAAACATTTGTCTGGTTTGTGAGTCAAAGCTCCATATGGGCAACTTCCTAAATATTGGAATGCAGCAAGAATATTCTTCCAGTGAAGATGCAAATCTGTCATACAGTTGCACATTGTTGTCCTGCTTAAAAATGTTTTTGCTGAAAATCAAGTCAGTGTCTTTGAATTCGCATCAAATACAGCCTTCATCTGGACCATTTCAAGCATAAAAAAGTTACTAGCGCTAAGCATGAACATCTTCACTTGCTACTACATACTGTTCGGCGCAAGTGCTTGCCAGCTTGTTTTACTTGCTCCTCTTGTTCCAATATTAGCATTCATCAACCCAAATACCTGTACCGTTTATAGATTTTGCTATAAGTGTATTAATAAATGTGCAACGAAATGAGCACATTAATTTCTATCAAAAGCATTTACAGATTAGCAAGTGAAGGCGCCAAGATCATTTGTGGATCTCAGGAGGACATTAGGGCACGCTTGGCTTTTTTCTATTTACCATTCATTTTCAGTGTTACTGGTTTCAGAGCATTGTTCTTTGCATTTACCTATTTTGAATCAGTAGAGTAGTGTGAAGCTACAAAGTGTTTACTTCTCTTCATGAACTTCAAAATCTATACATAGTTTTGGAACCTTTAAATAAAATAGTAAAGAAAACAACCCCTAGCAATAGAATTTTATCACAATTATGACAAAAACACTTTTGGAAAATCTTTTTTTTTCAGTGGTAAAGTTAGGAGTCTTGGCAACTTAATAAACTGTGTAATATGAAGCTTTTCAACTTCACTCAAAAGTGAGTGTGAAGTTTAAAAGTTACCTTTTACTTCCCTTTGAAGCAGTGATTTTTTTGCAGTTGCCTGTGCCTGTACTTCATCTGGCTGTGCAACACAGCTCAGTTTGGAGAAATCTGAGTGCGCATGTTGGTTTGGCTGTTCTAACACAGCCAGCCAAACCAACATGTGCAATTACAATGCCCACCACTCCTCCTCCCTGGTGCTGTCTGTCAGGATGGCCCCACCCTAAGAATCAGCTGGCTCTTGATCAGTGAAAAATAAAATTATAATAAAATTGTTTTATTATCATTTTATTTTTCATGTTTGCCACTACCGACTCTCAGCAGTACAGCAATGCTCCTCCACCATAACGGAGAAGCCGACGCTGACTGTACTTTATGTCCTTTTGAGATGTACTGGTATCTTGCATAAATCAACACTCAAAGGGCCATATGTATGAACACTATTTCCCATAGACACAGAATGAGTAAAAACCTTTGATACATCTGGCCCTAAGTTTTTTTAGATTTGAGACCTCTTTGTAAATCAGCAATTGGTAGTTTTAAAATTGTAGTTGTAGAGTGGTTTAGATTCATGACAAACATGTACTGGCATGTTTAAAACAGATGAAAAGGTATATGGGCCGTGCTGCGTTACTTGGTTAATGACCTAATTTTGAGTTTTGTGGGCAGAAACGGCCACCCGCCAAACTCCCGCTGTCAGGTTACCACCAGTGTGGTGACCTTCCTGCGGCACCTATTCCAGTTTCCCGCTTGATCAGCTTTCCGCCCGCAGGGTCAGTGGGAAACAACCCACAACATTGATGCCGGCTCGTCATTGAGCCGGCTGCAGTGTTGCGGTGCGTAGGGTGTAACAGCACCCGACACGGTTTTCACTGTCTGCTAAGCAGACAATGAAAAGCGCAACAGGACTGTCTGTGGGGGCCCTGCACTGCCCATGCCAAGTGTATGGGCAGTGCCGGGCCCCCATGGGGCCCCCTGCACCCTGTCTCCGCCAGCTTTTACATGGCTGTGCTACCACCTTGTAAAAGCTGGCAGAGAGTGGGGTCGTAATCTCCAGTGGAGGAAAACTGGCAGTGCTGGCAGCCCGACCGTGACCGAACCCCCACGGTCATAATGTGGTGGTCTGACCACCATCAAATCGGTCAGACCACTGCTTTGGTGGTGGTCAGACCGCTGCCACGAGTCTGGCAGTCCTTGGACAGTCAGACTCAGAATGAGGGCCTAAGACTTGGGGAGTGAAATGGAAAACAGAAAAGTGATAATGTAAGGGCATGGGCATCTTGTCTCAGAGACACATGAACAAGGGAGTGAAAACTGAGAATCCACAGCATCTCGAGTATGGCCATAAACATTTCGTTGGATGTGTTTGGGAACCAAATTCAATTCAGCAAACACTAGGAGCTGAGGACCCCAAAAAAGTTATGCAACGAGTAAGCATGAACTGTCCATCTGTAAATATAAGAAATGTTGATATCACCCATTTAAAAAAACATAAACACTGTCATGACTTGGAATACAGAGGTTGACACAAGGCACAAGGCTTGTAGTTTGGAATTGTGTTTCATGTTAGATCCTAATTCCATTGGTTTTTTTTTGTTTTTTTTAATTCATATAATTTTGCACACAAACCTTAACAGAATGGAATCTTACTCCATATTAGGTTATCAAACTTTGTTGTCTCTCCTTATTTTGGAACTCTCTCTCTCTCTCTCTATATATATATATATATATTTATATATATAGAGAGAGAAAGTGAGAGTAGGTATATACATATATCTTCACACACGTATATATTTTTGTTTATTTTCATTAATATATTATCATACTATTGACAATGCTGTACGCATTAGCATCCGCTTTGTTTCGTAGCTCTCCAAATGGAGATGGCAGTGTTGACTACATTAGCAAAGAATTATATCTTTCATCTTCTTGGATGCAAATATTGTAAATAACACTTAGGATGCAGAACTGCAATTATAAACATTTACATATTGGATATGTTCTCGTCCTTCCATCATTAACCTTAGCTAAGAAGATTTAAATGTTTCAAGGAAATATGAGTTTGTTGTTCATTTTCAAGACAATATTATAAAACAACAGATGTCCTGTTTTGCAGTGAACTAATTAAAAATGGTATTGCATTTTCGTGAGCTCTGCAGTCTCTACAGGATGTAAGAAAATTAAATGGCATAAAAGATGACAATAAAGGAATCAGTCAATTAAACGACTTTAGCAGAACAAATATATGCTTTCATACAGTGGGTAAAAAGGCAAAAGTAGCCCCTGGAACATTTGTTATTCCAGCCCCCCGTTCCGTTCAGAGAAATAGAGCGAGCCAACCGCTGCAAGGGAGTTATCTATGAAAGTATGCCCCATCAAGCCATTTTTGAAAGAAAATAGGGAAAAAGGTGTGTTTTCCAATCCCTTTTTCAAGTTATGCTAATGAAACAGTCCTACCTTGTACAGCATGCTACACAATGTTCTCACATTGCCCTAAGAGCTATGGAACATAGCTGAGCAGGCAAGAGAGATATCTGCTTAATGCAGACACGACTGTTGTCCATGACTGACTTGTGGAAATTCTAGTTGTAAATAGTATCATCTAGATCCAGACTGTTTTTTGAAAATTTAACTGAGTACCTTGCTTATAAACAATGTTGTTTCTCCCGCTTAACAAAAGGCCATGGTGACACCAGTGAACAACCTCACACTAATTGCTTGCTATCAGGGCAGGGCTAGAGAACCATAGCAGCTCTGCCAAAGATGCTCAAAAATGCTCAAACTAGCCCAGCTTCCTTTGCACAATCTCTCTCTATCTTTCTATTCTCTTGACCCCTTATCTCCACCTTTTCTCCACCTTCCTTCGCCCC
Source organism: Pleurodeles waltl (assembly GCF_031143425.1). NCBI lineage: Eukaryota > Metazoa > Chordata > Amphibia > Caudata > Salamandridae > Pleurodeles > Pleurodeles waltl. The sequence goes on from NC_090448.1 coordinate 1,069,330,031, forward strand.
CTCTCTTTCTGTGTCTCATGAAGCCTCCAAGTGCCTGCTGCAATTAACCTTGAGGAGCTAGGGAATGTGACAGAGACACCAGAAGCAGCCCTGAGCTTTCAAAGCCAGTCTCCAAGGAATCCAGCCAACTGGTTAAATAAAAGGCTTGTCCAGCCCTGCTTGCTATTCCTCATATTATAGAGTTCCTACATGTCTTCAGATGGCAGAAAGTGCTTAGCTACAAAAAGATTCTGAATATATTCCTAATGCCATTGAAAAATTCTATGAGAGCGACAGGGGTCATTTAAGCTCAAAATCTGTAGACCTAGTGCTCCCTGGAATTATGTTTACTGAAGAGATGAAACTTAACTTTGCAGCTGAAAAAACACATGGCCTCATTGTTTATTCATGAATATTTCACTTCTATCACCATTCATTAATGCACATTCACAGGCATGATGACATTGAATTTTCATTTTTTTATATATCTTCAGTGCACACTAGTACTGTCATCAGCATTTCTCCTCCCCAAACTGTATGTACTTTCTATGATGGATTCTAATTAACTCTACCTTTGATGGAGCCCTTAGCTGTTTGATTGCGGCAGTATTATGCACACTGCAGGCTTGCTATTACTCCAAGGTGGATATTGCTCTCAATGTATACTAACAACATTGCCTTATATGTCCAGGGCCCTCAATCCGATCTATAGCCTCTCATCCGGGAGATAATTTGTTTCGGAGGCTTTGCTGGTGATGACGCAGAAATGAAGGTTTTTCATTTATTAGCGCATAATCGTAGTGCTGCAATAATCAAGTGTGACTTTAACCGAACTAATAAAGATTGTACGGGGACAAATGTGCCCTCAGAGTAGTTCGCCAACATTTATAAGCGTGCTTTATATAACGTGATGTATTAGAATTGTACTAATCTGACATAACCGTAAACGTGTGCTATGATTTGCTTGTTTGAAATGTTCTAGCTTAGCATAACTTTAGTGGAGGCTTCGGCCTAGTTGCCTTGTCTCACGGTTTAGATGCTCGTGTTTTTCTAATGTGCTAATAAACGTGTATTCCTGCTTGAAGCTGTACTTTTCCAGTGAGATCGGTTCACATGCTTATCTTTAAGGTTTCGTGCCAGCCTGGCATCTTCTTCTTGCTCCAAGGTCAATCTGCAGGTGCAGACAATGGAAGCTCTGAAAGTGAGTTAATTGGTAAAATATGTTGCAACTTACGTTCCCGAATCCAAGGATAATGTATGCCTAGGTAGAAGCTTGTGAATTGTAGTTTTTGATTGGACAATTTGAAGCCAACCTATGAACCCTCCAATGGAAGACCCTACTGGATTTGAACTGTTGTTTATTTAAACCTGGTGCACAAAAGCAAGCGTCCATTACCTATTAGCCATCAGACATTAGACATTGGACATTAGCCATTTGCAGGACATTGCAGTCATTATGGCCCATCTTGCCGACTTCGTCATTTTGCCATCTTCTACGATGCCAATTGATGTTTGACGCCAATTTTGAATGAGACTTTGATGCTTTCTCTAATCGAGAGAAAGAGACTTTAAGTAATTCATGCCCTAGAGACTTTAACTTTGAACTGCCCCTTTGCATGAAGTAGTAGTTTATCTTGCCGCCGTGAGGCAATTGTCCTGTCCACCCTGCCCCTTTGCCCCGCCCCATGCTGATCGAAAACCGGTACCTGTGAGACGAAGACTTCCTTGAATGCTGATTGAATTTGGTAAATATGAAAGGAAAATGTACAATTGCATTGTGTTTCTTTTAGGTAACCAACTGCTGATTTTGATAAGAGCCCTAGTTAGGAGTTTTCCAAATCTATGTTGCTAAATTGTTTTTGCATGAAGTCCCACATGCAGATGCTAATTTGAGGTTAGATGAGGATTCATTTGTTGCACAATGCAATTTGAGACCTTGTTATGCTGACTAATGTATTCAATTAGCTCATTACAGATTATAGTTTTAGTGGTTTGCGTTGCTATTATCGAATGCATTGTTATTCAAATACTGCATAGATTGCATCTTTTCCGCCGTTATGGACAGCTATTAATGTTCATTTACATATATCATTTGGTGTTGAGACACATATATATTGTGCTAGCTTTGTTAATATAGGGAAATAAATTCATTAACTTTGAATAAACTGGTGTGGTTATTCATGGCCGAAAGGTCATGGTTCGCCGAAATGTTTTCTGGATTAATTGTTAAGTGTTATGTTGATCAGGGTATTGCTTATGTTCGTTATTGATTATTGATTAGATTAAATTGATTGATCTCGGGTGAAGAGAGTCCCACTTGGTCAAAAGATTCATCGACCCAAGAGCGTCCAGATACAGGTAATTTATTAGTACGGAACGCTCTATCACTGGCATTCCTATCAACTGGTCGAAAACGAATATTGCCACTCCCTGTTGTCATGCAGGCCTTTGAGTCTGAGTTACTCTTGCTGTGGGCGGTTGACCCAGTTAAATACCTGGAAGGTCAGCTTAGTTGTAACCTGGATGATCTATGCCATGAAAACGATGAATGGTTGATGACATGGCTGGAGGACCGAGTGTCCACATAGATGAAGTTGCCAGTGCCACTGACCCTTCTCATGAGGAGTATCACTTTAGCCAAAATGATGAAACTCCCCAAATTTCTATATTTCTTCATCAGTCTCACACTTCCGCTGCTGGTTCGTTTTCATCAATGCCTCCACTTGTAGCACTAGTCTTGGCCAGGAGGCAGCCTCGGGTGGCATAATAGGTGCTGACTCCCTCCTTTGAGCAGGGTGGACTCTGAGCTACAGACATGGATTTATACTTCTATTGCACACAGGCACAATTCACCCACTTCTGTCTGCACCATGCAGTGTTCCAACCGCACACAGCACCACAACAGGATCACATTGCCCCCTGCCTGCTACAGGCTGCTTTGTACCTCCCTCCCATATGCCTCCATGCTCAGATTGACACTGTGGCTAACATGGTTAAGCTTGTGATAACCTGTGTCAAAGGGGAAGAGTCAATCACTTGTAAGCCCCATAGGTGTCACTCGTGCATGACCTTCTAATTCATGTGACTGCGGACACGGGTGCTCGCTTACGACACCTGCAGTTGATGACTTTAGGGGATGTCTATCTGGAGGAGACCTTAATTTTTCAGTGGAAAGTATCTTATGGCCCTGCATCCACACTTACAAAGGGCCTTACTTACCTTCAGCTGCAGGAAGCCCTGCATGCTATACTTGACACCTTTCCAGCACCCCCCCAACGTTCCATGCTTTCGAGGTGCTGCTTACCAATTCATCACCTCACTGGCTCATCACTCACTTGTACACTATGATTTCACACTAAGACACCTGGGCAGGGGATTTGGCATCCCCTGTCAGCAAGGAACAATGGTGTTACTTTTACTTCCATTCCTGGGCCTCTCCAAGGCTCCATCTTATTCATTTTAAATACCTGCACCAATTATACTGTACACCGGTTCAGCTACAAGGGATGGGTTTACCAAAAGAGCTACACTGGTGGCATTGTGCTGCCCCTACTGCTACCTTCTTTCATTTGGTGTGGGAGTGCCCTAGAGTTGCACGCTTCTAGACTGAGGTTTTTGATACCAGAAAGCTGTTCACGCACTATGCGCTTAACGGACACCATTGGTTGAGCTGCTTGGTTATGTTAAAGATGCCCCCACTGAAATACGCAAAGTTATTGCTATACTGTAAACCTAGATTTATCAAATTCAACTTTATCATCATTGTCAGTGGATATTAGACTCAGGGCTTGATTTCGATTTTGATGGACAGGTTACTCTGTCACTACGGTGACGAATATCCTGTGCGCCAAAATATAAATCCTATTATTTCCTATGGTCTGCAGATGGGATATTCGTCACCTTTGTGACGGAGAGCACCCTTGTCTGCCAAAATCTAAATCAGGCCTTAAATCTGCTTTTCCTAAATTAATGCTACTTCATAAATCCAGAGGATGTATTAAAACAGTTCTATGCAACATTGAATACATTTATATCCAAAAGTTCCTGGGGTTGACACTGGCGAGGATAAACAATATTGGTCATTTTCTGATCATCTTGATTTGCTTTGATCTACACAGTGTTCTTCAATTACTTATGAACGCCTGAGATCAATCTAATTGTTGGTGTATCTTCCTCCCAGTACTGATTCACTTTGAGTTTCCATATTTATGTAACTAAGCTTTTACTTTGTGCACCTTAATGCATCATGTGTATAACAATTTCTCTCAGTAGCTAAGGTAAGATGATTTAAAAAGTGCATGGAAAATTGTATGCAATTACTTCTCTTCTTGTACTTAACATTCCCACACTGCTATGTGTTCCGCAATCAATTTTACAGTGTCTAGATAGTGTTGTGAAATGTAAGTAAGGAGTTCTCTAATGGCTTTGTCCGATATTGGGCCTTTCATAATGAAAGTGAGCTGCAAAATGCTACAGTAGCCCCACGGGAAAACAGAAATTTAAATGATCACTTTATGACCGGAAAACCTAGTGATGCTATTTGTATTGTAACATTTTGCTTGCCAATTGACTCATAGCATTATATTTTTTCCTTCTTTCTCTATTGACAGCTCCGCCCACAGTGAGAATTGTCCATTCAGGACTGGCTTGTAATATAGAGGAGGAGCGTTACTCGGAAAGAGTCTACACCATTCGTGAAGGTGAAACACTAGAGTTGACGTGTCTGGTTACTGGCCACCCACGGCCACAGGTGAGTCTGAAGCCTGTGGTCTTATTTCTGTCTAAAACTAGAGATGCACAAGCGTATAGTAGTGAACCATGGAGGATAGAAAAAAGAAATGAGTAGGGGAGAAGTTTAGAAAACAATAGCTAAAGTTCAATCTGAGGAGGCAAAGACACCTGTATTTGACATTCTTTCTTCATTTCTTTTATAGTACAATGTCTTTTAAAGAAAGCTAACTTTAAAGTTTAGTGAATCGTAGGTGGTGAGGTTATGCTACGAAGTGTGATTTCAGTCTTTTCAACGTCTGAGGCACAGTCAGCTCAATGATCTGCCTCGCAGAACCTGACATCTGTGATCATTTGGGTGAATTAGGGGCAACATGGCTGAGGATAGGCCTTAGGCTGGGGTCTAAAAGGATCTAAGAGGGAACAACTTTTAAATATATTCATAGTCCTTATTCCAGGAATCCATGAGGATGGCACAAGGAGTTTAAACTTTTATTTTTGAGCCCACGGGAACCAGCAGAGTGCTTTGAAATTTACTACGTTTCCCTAGTTGAAATCTAAAATGTTTTCCCTGAGAAGAAATACTGAATACTAAAATATGTTTATATATGAAAATTATCAATTCCTCTTTTTTGAAATTTCAAAATGACTGTATCACTTTTGAACAATGCCTACATTTACCACTGTCCTATTAGTAACTGAGATATAAATTGTGTTGTCTGTTGAATGAGGGGTTAACCCATTTCAAGCAAATGCCACAATCCCTGTCAGAGTGAACCACAAAAGTCACAAAATTTCCCTGTGCCTAAGACTTTGCTGGGTTGGCACACAGCAGTCAGGCTTAACATAAAGGCAGTGTGTAAAGTACTTATGCAGCACACAAACGGTAATAAAATGAAAACACAACACAAAAAAAATCCCACACCAATTTCGAAAAATAAAGTTTAATAGATTATTTGAAACCAAAATGGCAAAAATCCTATCAATAGTACCAGAATTATGAATTTTCAGTTTTTAGTAAAAACTAGAGCCAAAAGATCGAAACGTACATCTAGTCTCTAGAGACCAGGTCAGAGTAAAATATATGGCCAACCGCAATGGAACTCAGGTTAGAATCAAAGTGTGGATTGGGACCGTAGCACCCAAGTGTCTCGCAAGGCCATTTCACAAAGGACCTCTGAACATGATTTGCTTCCACTGAGAAGAATGTAGCAGGATCTATCGCAAAGTCAGGCCAAACGGTGATGCACCTTGGGTGAATAGATGAACAGTCTGGTGCTTTCATCTTTGAGGAACTATTTTCTATTTTAAACGTTAAAAAATAATAACACTATTTCCACTGATTGGATTTATGTTGTTTTGATGTTAGATGCTTTATTACCATTTACTGTATTGTTGTAAATTGGTGTGGAATTTTTCTTGTGCTGTGTTTTCACTTTATTACTGTTTGAGTGCTGCATAAATAATTTACACATTGCCCCTAACCTTAGCCTGACTGTTTTTGTGTCACGCTACCAGAGGGTTAGTCACAGGTTAATTTAGTAACTTATGTGGTTCACACTGACAGGGTCCCACGTTTTGGATTTTGAATATTTGGGCACATTTAGGACCACTACCAAGGGCCCAGGGCTAGAGTGGCACCACATGGAGGTCTAAGACTCATTCAAGTCCCAGGTGCGGATTCAAGATGGTTGGAGCCCTTTCTGTCCCTGAGACTCTGATCAGGAGGCCATCCAACTAGCCCTTGGATTCACTCTGTTACTCCTAGGTTCAGAATTAGAACAGGGCACAAGCAGCAGGGCAAGCTTTGAGCATTCAGGCAGGTTCAGACAGCAAAGCAGTCCTTCCAGGTGTACCAAAGCTGTCTTCTGTAGTATGCAGCAGGCCACAGCAGTAGGCAATCCTCTGAGAGTCCTTCCAGAAAGTGGGTTTGAGGGTCCTATATCAGCCACTTCCTTTGAAGTAGGAGAAGTTTTTAGATAATTCCCTTTGAAGTGCTTGGAATTTTCTGACTTTCCTTCTCTGGCACCAAGCTGGCTGTATGAACAATGCAGAGGTGGCGTGTTATTTGCGTGAAGGTAGAGCACAGTCTATTTAGTTGCAAGTGGGGCCATGTCCAGCTCCGCCCCATTCTGCCACTTGATCGCCCATCCAGGCACACCTAATTCCTCTACAGTATTTTACGTCTCTCCAGGAGGAATAAATAAAGTCCAACTGCCAACTACACCTGGTCATGTGACCCAGAAACAGGCCTCAGGGACCAAAGGGTTAGGTCAGGAAAATTCCAACTTTCAAACAGTAGAATTTTCAAACTTGTAACTTAAAAATCTGATTTTACCATTAAAGAGGATTTTTAATTGCAATTTCTCAGACACCAAACATGAAATGTTGACCTGTTCCCAATCAAACTTTAGTACTTAATATTTCAAAAAGGCAACCCAATGTTATCCTATGGGAGAAGTGGGCCTCACAGTAGTGAAATATGTATGTAAGAGTTTTTTACTACCAGTAATTGTGAAATGTAAAGGTACATGTCCAACCTTTTAATTACAATGCCCTCTTCCCTATGGCCCCCTAAGTCCTACCTTAGGGCTGACTTATTTGTAATAAAAGAGGAGTTTAAGGCTTGGCAAGACGGTTATATTGCTAAGTCAAATTAGAAGTTTTAAACTGCTTTCAGGCTGCAATGTCAGTCCTGGGACATGTTTTAAGGGGCTGTTTAAGTGGGTGTCACAGTATGTGTTTCAGGCCCACTAGTACCATTTCATTTAAAAGCTCCGGGGTATATGGTATACCACTCTACAAGGGACTTATAAGTAAATGAAATATGCCAATCTGGTTTAAGCCAGTTAGACCAAGTTTAAGGAAAAGGGCACAAGCACTTTAGCACTGGCAGCAGTGGTAAAGTGCACAGAGTCCTAAAGCCAACAAAAACGAATTTCAGCAAATAACCGCCATAAGGCTTACAGGTCTAACAATAACTTTAAAAAGTAAAGCATTGATTACAAATATGTAAACTATGTAAAATAATGTGCTCTTTTTCAAAATCCTATCAAATTTAATGTTTTCTTAGGATATTTCTGTCTGTTGTATTTGATAAATTTCAATAGGAACAAATTAACAATTCAGCAACTTTGCAGAACTGTTTTCAATCAAGCCAAATCTCATGTCTAGGAAAACTCGTCATAGGTCAAGAATGTGGATGATAACAAAAATGAGAATAAACACATTGCATTTGTGGAGACATAAAAACTTTTAACTTTTTTGGTCCAATCCACAGAATATTTAGCAGCAAATATTTTTGTCCCTTTATCGCCTGTGCAATAATGCCAATATTGATATAAGAAGGAAATGCTATGCATTGATGAAGACTCAATACTAACTGGTATCCTATTAATTGGTGAAGCATCATTGTAATATTTTTTCAAAGGTTTGATTACCATAAAAATAGATACAGCATTAATTCAATTGAACAATACAAAATTAAATTGAAGACTGAATTAAAAAATAATTGCTTTGAAGAGTTTAATATGAACCATAAACAGTGTTGCCATGAGCATCAAGTAATTTTTATGCTCAAGGGCCAGAGTGGTGCATTAAAGGCAAAAATCCTAAAACTGAAAAAGCTGATACACACACGGTGATCAAATGTATTGCAAGATCTAATTGATTCTCTGCTAGAGTCCCTTGTAGAGTTGCTAAGTACGTGATAATATCAAATGTCCACCATGTGGTAATGTTCTTAAGAAAACTTTCCATTGTGGACAGAAACATTGATTTCACAAAAAGGCAACAGTTCTAATGCAGCTTGAAGCAGGGGGTCACCAAAACCACTTTAAAATCCTCCTAATTTGTGCCATGATGGACTATATTCTTTTGCATGTAGATGTATAGCAGTCAAGAGATGAACTGTCTTACCTACCATTAAAAAAACATGAATTAGATAGACAGACTTCATGCAAGGGAATGTGATAGATCTGCTGTGAACTTGCCTGTCTTCTCTTTCTATTACAATCTTATGTCAATCAAAACCCATAAGTTAGAGGAACTACATATGAATCGCATGAAACACTCTACATTAGTTAAAAAGGAACACAGCTATAACACTCCTGAAATGATTAGCATGGTAGAGTAGTGCCTACCAAGGCGTTTTCAAGGTTATTATATGGACATTTTGTGCCATCTCTCCAAAGTCATTAGAAATACCACGATGGCGGCCCTCTCTATTCTAGTCTGTAAGCATGACTAAAGATTAGGCCACTCCTTACCTGAACATTTAAACAGGCACTAGTCTCTTAGGGCCATACTCCCACTCTATTCTTATCTGCAGACTCCATGTTTTAGGCATCTACAGCAGAACACTACATTGGCTGAGGGACTGACTTGATAATCAAACTCAACATCAGCAAATGGGTCCCTCAGAGCTCGTGCCTAAGCTCTACACTATTCAATGTCTACGTAGCACCTCTGGCTCAGACTGTAAAAGCATGCAGTGTGGAGATCGTGCAATATGCAGATGACACCTAACTTCTTATCTCCTTTGGCAGTGAACCAGACAAAGTAAGAGCCCAATTTTCTCATTATATGACAGAAATTGCTACCTGAATGGCTTCAACCTTCCTCCAACTTAATGACAGATGAACCCAACTTCTTATCTCATTTGGCCGACACAAAGTAAGAGGCCAATTTGCTCATTGTATGACAGAAATTGCTAACTGGATGGCTTCGACCTGCCTTCAACTTAATAGTGCAAACTCTGACATCTTGCTATTTGGCAGAGCCCAAGACCTATAGTCAGCAGACTGGTGCCCCCCCCCCCAATCTCAGTCCAGGCCCTTTGGTGAAAAATTTGACAGTTCAAATCAACCGCACACTGTCTGTCAGAGCCCAAGTTAAGTCTGCATGTGGGATGTGTTTTGCCACTTTGAGGCTCCTAAAGACATGTATCCCCTAGTTGCCTTCAACGTCCAAGAAAAGTCTGGTCCAAGCTCTCATAATCAGTCAACTTGATTATGGGAATGCTCTAGTGGTTGCTGCAAATTACACTCTTTTGTCCAAACTGCAAGTGGTGCAGAACACTGCCGCTCAGCTCATCTGCAACCTTCCTCCATAAGTGTCCACTGTGGAAAAACTGCACTGGGTGCCCATTAGAAAAGGTACCATTTTCAAACTATGTTGTCTGACATACAAGGTCTTTTATAAGGCTTCACTTGCCCTACTTTATTCTAGACTTAGACACTACCAGCCTCCCAGGCAGGTTAGGTCCTCAAATAAGACTCTTCTCCAGACCCCACACATTTGGACTGCCAGATACAGTGGTAGATCATTTTCCTATTTAGATCCATTCCAGTGGAGCAAACTCCCTCCCCACATATGTTCTTGCTTTGACTTCCGGGTATTCAAGAAGATGCTAAAAACCTGGTTGTTCTTAATACACCTGCCCTTGCCAGCATTTCAAGCACTTCGATGCTCCTTCAGGAGTGTGTCATGCATTATTCTAAGTTCAATAAATAAATAAATAAATAAATATGACCCAGTGTCCATCGCTCTTGTGCCTCGCAGCGTGGTGCAAGAGTGATGCACATCTTAAGTCAGATATTTGAAGTCATGCAAAGGCACTTTGCAAAGCTCTGACTGGCTTAAAAAATCTGGAGTAAGGCAACACACACCAAATCACTGTGTTGCCTTACTCTGGGCTGGGGAGGTGTTCTGTGGGAATTGCATGGGTTTTCCCACACAACTCCCATGGATTTTGATGTATCAACAGTTTACAAGAATTTATAATCCTGGGGATGCAACAAAATCATACACCTCCACAGGGGAGGCGAAACAAAGAGAAATATCACAATTTCTGCTTGTTTCTTCCTCTTTCTATGTGTGCTACATTCTGTAGCACACACAGAAAAATAAATATGCCTCCCAGGATTGTTTTGTGAAGGAAGGTGTTCCTTCTGGTACAAAACAATCCTGCAAACAACACAAGCACTCTTGCACCATAGTGCAAGGATGCCTACGTTGGCACTGGGCAGCTGATTGTGCAACAGCACAGGGGAAATATTGAGGAATGCACCGAATGCCTTAAATACAGCACATTCCTTCCCTTTTTCTGTCATACAGTGCAGTGCAGCATGATTACTTGCTCCTCTGCACTGCGTGATAATCAGATAAATATGCCCCCTACTGTCTGAAGCCCCAAACCTAAAGTTTTCCTCAAGATCCACAAAGCTCTCTTAACATGACGGCACACTGGCATTCCATCTTCTCACATGCTTGTCTTGAAAGTGATTTCAAAGATAAAACACAACAGCATTGAATTGAATTAGCTCGTGCTATGTTTTCAGTTGTTGTGAATCCTGGTGTTTTTTTCAGTGTTTTCCAATGTTTTCAAAAATTGTAAAATCAGTAGTTATCAGTGTTTATTTTGTTTCTTGGTGCTTAATCATGGGGATGTTGTTTTCTAGGGCTTATGAAGAAATCTCATTCTTACATATTTTCAATTATTTCTACATTCTTTCCTGCTCCAAATTCCTTTCTTTGTGCCCTTTCATTGAATGAGCTATTTCAATTATCTTTTTGTTATTGCTCTCATCTCCCTGTGTGTGTAATATGCCAGTACTCAAACCTTCTCTTCAGCAGTCCAGCACCACCCCATGTCAAGGATGAGCATGAACATAAATATATTTGCACCCCGTTAAGATTTGATAGTAGCAGATAAATGTTTAATGGTGCACATTTAACACATTCATGTTGCTGTTCTTCAATCAAAGGTCAAATGTTTGCTCAATGAAGATCTTACACTAAGAACATCTGTTCATATGGGAGAAGTTTGCTACAAAATTATTATTTGCATACTGTTAGCTTTGGTGACAGTAAACTGTAACGCTGTAGGTAGTAAAGAAGTGTCACCTCTTGCAGGATGCTTTGGGTCATTTGCATGTGCAGTTTACAACAGGAATGAAATGTATTTTAAATTGTTGGGCTGTGTCTTTTGTGTATACTGAGGACCTCTAAGCACTGTTTTTTACAAAGCAAGTGGTATATTGTTGTGTTTTGAAATCAGTGTGGAGACTGTGTTCCTGCTGTTCAATTGTGACAGTTGCACAAGGGACTTTACCCCTGGATTCTTTGAAGTGGGCATTGTTATAGTGCATTTTCCATTTTAGGAGAAAGAATGAAGGCAGCTCAATATGTTTCCGTGAAATGGAGTCACGGTGTTTTGTGTGGGTGAGGTTGCCAAGTATCAAGCTTTGTTTTGGTCACATAATTTCCAACTTCATTTTTGACATGGGAGAGGTAGGAATGAAAGTTGAACTTGTTGATCCTAGGCCTGTATTTACACCTTTTTAATCTGATACTGCACATACTAGGAAATTAACAGATGTGCTCCCTGCAGCTAAAACACAAACGCATAAATTCTCTGTGTTGATGTAAGAAGTAGTGTTATTTGTGAGACAGATTGTCATCATTTTACTAACATTTTGCTGTGTTGCGACAGTTGTATGTTTCTTTGTTTAAAGAAAGACATGAAGATCTCCATCAGAAACCTCATGGTCAGTGCAGGTATAAAATGAGACAAGATTCATTGTAATAAACTTGCAGCTTTCATTCCACTGTATGTTTTGTCAAAATGTTAGTAAATCAGTGGTGTCTTACAAGTATAATGTTAAGTCTTTGACTATAGGTGTCCCATCAGGAGGATTCCACAAACCCTTAAGTTCTTTTGGTAAGAAGTATATCATTGAACTCACTGAATCTGTTGTATTGAGAAAATTCCATTAGTCTCCATTGATCAAATTCAATTCTTTCAATATGTTCAACTTAAATTCATACCTAATGTTTACATCTGTAATGGACGTATAACTCAGTTTTTCATAGCAATTTGCATCAATTAATTGTCTCTCCGCTTCATTCATGTAATTCATTTTGTCCATTATAACAATGTTACCACCTTTAGCAGCAGGTTTGATATTGGCAAAGTCAACATTGCTTTCTGTTCCCTTGTTAAGTTTCCAAATTTATGATTCCAATTTCTTCTCACTTTCTCCAATTCCATGGAGATCACCTTAGGACATAGGTCAGTCTTGCTGTTTGGTGGAAGGTTGGGCAGAATCTAGATTCTGCCTTAATTCAAATGTCTTATGCCTCTAACAATTCTATGCCAGCTCCCGTTTATAGAGACATTGGGGGTTATTACAACTTTGGAGGAATTGTTAATCCGTCCCAAAAGTGACGGTAAAGTGACGGATATACCACCAGCCGTATTACGAGTCCATTATATCCTATGGAACTCGTAATACGGCTGGTGGTATTTCCGTCACTTTTGGGACGGATTAACACCTCCTCCAAAGTTGTAATAACCCCCATTGTATTTTCTTCATTTGTTTTCCCATTTCCAGTTCATCCAGGCTGAACAATAATCTAATGTCATCAATGTTAATTTTGAGTAGACATCACCCTGTTTCTGAGAATGTTATTGTTAGACTTTTCATCCTTGGTGTGGTCTCCCTTAACTTTTTGCCTCTGTTCCCCAGGTTGTTGATGTGTGCTGGACTCTGATTTTGCTGTTTTTGGATACTCTGTGCATTTCACCACTGCTAACCAGTGCTAAAGTGCAAGTGCTCCTTTACAAAATGTGGATGTAATTGGCTTATACATGATTGGCATATTTGATTTATTAGTAAGTCCCAAGTACAGTGCACTAGAGGTGCCCGTGGCTGTAAATCAAATGCTACTAGTGGGCCTGCAGCACTGGTTGTGCCACCCACATAAGTAGCTCTGTAATCATGTCTGTGTGGGCAGTTTTATCTGTAAATTCGACATGGCAAGTGTACCCACTTGCCAGGCCAAAACCTTACCTTTTCTTACATATCAGACACCCCTAAGGTAGGCCCTAGGTAGCCCCAGGGACAGGGTGCAGTGTATGGTTATGGTAGGACATATAATAATGTGCTTTATTTGTCCTAACAGTGAAATATTGCAAAATTCGTTTTTCAGAGTTGCAAGGCCTGTCCCTCCCATAGGTTAACATGGGGGCTACCTTTAAATCTGATTAAAGTGTAGATTCCCTTTGGGAGCGGATGGACTGTGGAGTTTGGGGCCTCTGAGCTCTCAATTTAAAAATACATCTTTTAGTAAAGTTCATTTTAAGATTGTGTGTTTGAAAATGCCACTTTTAGAAAGTGAGCATTTTCTTGCTTATACCATTTCTGTGACTCCTGTTTGTGGATTCCCTGTCTGGGTCAGTTTGACAGTTGGGCTGGTTGCACCTCACACTAGACAGTGATACAAAGCGAACTGAGGTGAGGTCTGAATTTCCCGATGAGCCTTCTGTGCTAGGAGGGAGGGAAGGAGTGGCCCCTCACACTTGAAAGGGCTGTGCCAGCCCTCACACAATGCAGTCTCCAACCCCCTGGTGAGTGTCTGGGGCCTGGCCTGGACAAAGCAGGATTTCACATTCAAAAGAGTCTTTACTTTGAGCTAAGCCTACATCAAAGGAGAAATTGGGTATAAGAAGGGCACCCAAAACCACAGACTTTAGAACACTTCTTGAAACAAGAGGAACATCTGCCCTGCCCGTGACTGTGCTTTGTGAAACCATCCTGCAGTTGCTGCTTCTGCCAGAGTAAGAGGGCAAAGACTGGACTTTGCATGCCTTCCATCTTGAGAAGAAATCTCCAAAGGTTTGATTTAGAGCTTGCCTCCTGTTGTTTGAAGTCTCAGGGACAGCAAAGACTTCTTTCTGCCAACACCTGGAGTCTCTGGAGAGACTCCTGCTCTGCCCTGTGGTGCTCATCCAGTTCCTGGGACCTTGAAAGGAGAAGCTGGCAGCCTAAGAGGAGGAAATGCATGCCCAGAGCGCCGTGTGACAGTCAAAACCTTTAAAGAACTGCTTTAGCTGAGCCTTGGTATAGCTATCCAATTTCTCCAGGTCAAAAGCAGCTCCAACTGATGCATCTTCAGATTGGGACATGATGAAAATCAACAAAAGTGCAAAGTTCCAAAAAGCAGAAAAGTTCCCAAATGAAGTTCAGAAGTCAATCAAAGATTACCACAAAAATGGATGTAGAGAAAAATCCAAGCAAAAGAGAAAAAAACAAAGATCGCCAAACAAGTAATATGTGGTCATGTAGTGGTCTGCACTCAAAACAGTAGTATACACTTAATTACTGTATGTAAGTACAAATACAAGTCCAAATCCCACCGCTGCCACCAATGTTAGAAATGAGGTCTTTGGTTGACAGTCAGGTTACCCCCTGTACAAGCAAGGACCCTCGCTCTAGTCAGGGTAAAAGAGAATCACCCTCAGCTAACCCCTGTTTACCCCTTGGTAGTTTGGCAGAGCAGTAGGCTTAACTTCAGTGTGCTAGGTGTAAAGTATTTGTACCAACACACACAGTAACTCCATGAAAACACTACAAAATGACAGAACACAGGTTTAGAAAAATAGGAAATATTTATCTGAACAAAACAAGACCAAAACGACAAAAATCCACAATACACAGTCAAGTTATCAATTAAAAAGCAAAAAGAGTCTTTATGCAGTTTCAAACACACACTAACACTGTTAGCGTGAAAATGCACCTTGGGTGCCTCAAAAATAACCCCACACAAGTGAGTGTCTGTCAAAAAGGGCTTGCGATGTGTCGATTTCACTCTCAAGTGAGACCTTACGTTGTTTCTCCTTTCGTCAGGTCGGGTGCATCGTTTCTTCTCTCCGCAGGTCAGCACTCTCGGGTCTGGGCAGGCCTTGTGTTGTTTTCACACACCCAGCGGTGCTTGAGTCGGAAATCCAGGTGCACGATGATTCAAAAACCACGCAGCGTGGGTTTTGATCTCCGGGTCTCTGTCAACTATGCTGTGTGTCGTTTCTCCAGTTCCGTGCGTCGATTCTTCGGTCGCGTTTCCGGCGAGCGACGATTTTCAGCCGCGAAGTTGGTGGCGCGTCGTTTGTTCAGCCACAGGTCAGAGTTGCGTTGATCTTTTCCCCGCACAGTGCTCTGTGAATGGATTTCTTCCTCTTAGGCTGCCAGCTTCTCCTTTCAGGGTCCCAGGAACTGGATGGGCACCACAGGGCAGAGCAGGAGTCTCTCCAGAGACCCCAGGTGTTGGCAGAAAGAAGTCTTTTCTATCCCTGAGACTTCAAACAACAGGAGGCAAGCTCTAAATCAAGCCCTTGGTGATTTCATCTCAAGATGGAAGGCACACAAAGTCCAGTCTTTGCCCTCTTACTCTGACAGAAGCAACAACTGCAGGATAGCTCCTCAAAGCACAGTCACAGCCAGGCAGCTCTTCTTCCTCAGCTCTTCTTCCTCAGCTCTTCAGCTCTTCTCCAGGCAGAGGTTCCTCTTGTTTCCAGAAGTGTTCTAAAGTGTGTGGTTTTGGGTGCCCTTCTTTTACCCAATTTCTCCTTTGAAGTAGGCCTACTTCAAAGTAAAGTCTCTCTTGAATGTGAAATCCTGCCTTGGCCAGGCCAGGCCCCAGACACTCACCAGGGGGTCGGAGACTGCATTGTGTGAGGACAGGCACAGCCCTTTCAGGTGCGAGTGACCACTCCTCCCCTCCCTCCTAGCACAGATGGCTCATCAGGAAATGCAGACTACACCCCAGCTCCCTTTGTGTCACTGTCTAGTGTGAGGTGCAACCAGCCCAACAGTCAAACTGACCCAGACAGGGAATCCACATACAGGCAGAGTCACGGAAATGGTATAAGCAAGAAAATGCTCACTTTCTAAAAGTGGCATTTTCAAACACACAATCTTAAAATCAACTTTACTAAAAGATGTATTTTTAAATTGTGAGCTCAGAGACCCCAAACTCCATGTGTCCATCCACTCCCAAAGGGAATCTACACTTTAATCAGATTTAAAGGTAGCCCCCATGAGAGGGACAGGCCTTGCAACAGTGAAAAACAAATTTAGCAATATTTCACTGTTAGGACATATAAAGCACATTACTATATGTCCTACCTTAACCATACACTGCACCCTGCCCTTGGGCTACCTAGGGCCTACCTTAGGGGTGTCTGACATGTAAGAAAAGGGAAGGTTTAGGCCTGGTAAGTGGGTACACTTGCCAAGTCGAATTTACAGTTAAACCTGCACACACAGACACTGCAATGGCAGGTCTGAGACATGATTACAGAGCTACTTATGTGGGTGGCACAACCAGTGTTGCAGGCCAATAGTAGCATTTGATTTACAGGCCCTGGGCACCTCTAGTGCACTGTACTAGGGACTTACTAATAAATCAAAAATGCCAATCATGGATAAGACAATTACATCCACATTTTGTAAAGGAGCACTTGCACTTTAGCTCTGTTTAGCAGTGGTAAAGAGCCCAGAGTAACAAAAACTGCAAAATCAGAGTCCAATACACATCAGCAACCTGGGAAACAGGGGCAAAAAGTTGCGGGAGACCACGCCAAGGATGAAAAGTCTAACACATTTTCCCCCCCAGCCTGAAAGTGGGGAGCAACTACCCAACGTCATGGCTCATGCCTTCTGCAGAACTTCTAACACTCTCCAGAGGTGTTGTGGGAGTTCCTCCCATGTGGAACTAAACACAGCAATGTCATCCAGTTAGGTGGCACTGAACTCATCCAGTCCTGCCAACACCTGGTTGACCAACCTCTGAAAGGTGGTAGGGGCATTCTTCATCCCAAATGGCATCACTTTAAATTGAAAGTGTCCACCTGGAGTAGATAATGTTGAACTCTCCTTGGCCCCCACTGTTAAAGGCAATCTGCCAGTACCCAGATGTTAAATCAGACGCACTGAGTTACTTGGCAGCTCCCAACCGGTCAATAAGATCATCAGCTTGGGCGATGGGGTATGCGTCAGTCTTGCTGACCGCAGTGAGTCCCCGATAGTCCACACCGATCCTGAGTTCTGGAGTGGCACCAGGTGCAGCAGCCTTTGGGACCAATACCACTGGGCTGGCCCAAGGACTGCTGGAGTGCTCCATAACCCATGGGGCAAGCATTTTGGATACCTCACCCTTCATGCATGCCATGACCCTGTCAGTCACCCTGTAAACCTACTGTTTAATGAGTGTACTGTCCCCAGTGTCCACATCATGTGTGCACAAGTGTGTGACTGCTGGGATCAGGGAAAACAGTGAGGGAAACTGTCCCAACATGTGGCGACAGTCATCTTGCTGCTCCTCAGTCAGGGAGGGGGATAGGATCACTCCCTCCACTTACCCATCTTTTTCTCCTGCAGACAGGAGGTCAGGAAGAGGCTCGCTCTCCTCGTCTACCCCATCATCTGTTGCAAGGAGCATTGACAGCTCAGTCCGCTCAAAGTGTGGCTTGAGGCGGTTGACATGCAGGTCCCTCAAAGGGTTCCTTGGAGACCGCAAGCCCACCAGGTAGGTGACTTCACTCTTGCACTACACCACCTCAAATAGCCCAGTCCACTTATCCTGGAGCACCCTAGGCTCCACTGGTGCCATCACCCACACTTTTTGTCCAGGTTGAAACTCGACCAGAGTGGCATTCTGGTCATACCAGCATTTCATGTCCTCCTGGCTTGCTTCCAGGTTCTCGTGAGCAAGAGTCCTGAAGCGGGCAGTCTGGTTTCTTAAACCCAGAATGTAACTGAATACATCCTGGGGGGTTTACTAGGAGCTTTCTCCAAAGCTTCCTCAACGAGACTCAAAGGTCCCCTAACAGGGTGGCCATAAATCAGCTCAAAGGGACTAAACCCAAATCTCTTTTGAGGCACCTCCCTGTAGGCGAACAGAAGGCATGGCAAGAGACTTCCCTCTTCTGCCTCAAGGGCTCTGACAGGCCCATGATCATACCTTTTAAGGTGCGGTTGAATCTCTCAACCAGACCATTACTTTGGGGGTGGTTTGGGGTGGTGAACTTGTAGGTTACCCCACACTCCTTCCACAGAGACTTCATATATGTGGATATAAAGTTGGTACGCCTATCAGATACCAGTTCCTTGGGGAACCCCATGCAGGTTACACCCCCCATCAAAGCACAACCCACCACAGGGGAAGTGGTTGATCTGAAGCACTGGGGTACCACCAGCACACAGGCTGACCCAGGCTCAGGAACCTTAGGCTCGCTATACAGGAGGTCATCCTCCCAATAGATCAGGTGTGATCCTGGCTCCTTGCCAGCCGCCTGGTCTGCAGCCTGTTGCTGCAAACCCTCCAAAGTAGGGCATGTCTTCTGTCCTGCACAGAATGCTTCCCTGGTGGGCCACCCTTCCTGCTGCCACTGCGATAGCTCAGGTACCTCCCCCAGTTCAGCCACCTGTTCCCCTGTAGGCTCAGGGATGTCATCCTCAGGCTCCACCTCCTCCCGGACCGTTGGAACTTCTGGGGCTGGTTTCCCACGCCCCCTGCCCTTCCTCTTCTTGGCGATCCCCTGGGCCACTGTTTCAGGCTCCAGGGGCTCTTGATTTCCCTGATGGGCTGCCATTGACAGGGTGGATTTGCATACACACGCAGGCAGACCCAACATCTCCAAGTGAGACCTGTGTTCCACCTCCTTTCAAGGGGAACCCTCCAGGTCATTGCCTAGCAAACAATCAACAGGCATGGTTGGACTCACAGCTACCTTCAAGGAACCTGAGACCCCCCCATTCAAAGGGAACCTGCGCCACTCTGCACAGGCGCTCTGAGTAGTCCACTGCAACTACTTGGTGAAGTACCTGAGGATCTACCTGCTCTTCAGACACCAGCTGACTCCTTACGGTAGTCACACTGACTCCTGTGTTTCTCAGAGCCTCCACCCTCTGTCCATTAATGGTCACCCACTGCCTGTACTTCTTAGTGTTCTCAGGCACAAGGGTTCTCTGGACCATCTCACTGTCCTCTAGTGAGACAAGGTTCATTTCTGCTGGTTCCCACCCACCTGAAACCAACTCCTCCCCAAGCGCTACAGTGGTCAAACCCTGGGACGGCACACCATTGGGTGCCAGTGTACTTTCGGGGTATTTGGGATCCCCCTCACATGACCCACCAGGTCACATGCATAGCTCTTATGTTGGGGACCACTTGCCACTGGCTTCCCTTTGGAGAACCTTGGCTTCTTTTCCCTGGGGGGTTTGGAATCCTTACCCTGGGAATCAGTTTGGGGCTCTTTAGAGAACTCCACCTGTTTACCCTTACCCCCCTTTCTTCTTTCGTCTGAGAGGGACCCTGCCCACCCTTGGCATGGTCTCCCCCATACCTCTTTTGGACCCTGGTGCTCTCCCAGTGTCGGCTTCCTGCGCAAGCTTCCTGGGGTCGGTCAGCTTGCTGTCAACCGGGTGCTGGCGCAGCTCCGGAAAACAAACTGTACCAGTGCTCCCAAGCAATCAGATTGTAAAGCTCCTCATACGTAGTTACCTTGCTGCCCTTCACCCAACCATCTAGTGACCTGCAATAAGAATCAACACATTCCAACCATGTTTGGGATTCCTTCTTCTTGTAGGACCTAAACGTGTCCTTGTACTGGTCAGGAGTGAGACTATACCTTGTGAGTAGGGCATCCTTCATGATAGTGTAGGTGCGATTCTGAGCATGTCCTAAGGCTGTCAGTGTATCCCTCCCCTCTACCTCAAAGTGCTTCCACAGACCCCCCCCCAATGAGCTTCAAGGACCAGATTCATGTGGAGAGCAGACTCATACCCCTTGAACCACAAGTAATGTAAGTAAAAAATGTATATGGACTCATACCGTGTTGTAGGTACTCCAGCACAGTCAGTAACTACAAGTCATGCAAAAGGTGGACTTGCAATATTATTGTCAATGGAATTCCCATGGAATATTGAGATTCTCTCATTTCCCTCTCATAATGTGTATTCCGATAAATCCTCCTAAAAGGGAAAATCAATAACCAAATTCCATTCATGTTCGTACCTTCCGCACATCAGCATAACTCCATCCCATTTAAGATATTTTAATTGATTGAAACTACACTTGAGCATGGAAACAAGGTTAGATTGTTGTTAATGGGAAATCTAAATGCTGACATTTCTAACGATTTTTTAACTGAAGGTTCCAATAGGGCACTGGGATACTCATGAAATATACTTGAATCCTTATTTCCCAGCTTGCAGAAAGCAGACCGAAGAGGTAGAATGTTACCGGAGTGCAATTATTGGGATACTAATAAATGGAAGGGACTGGTCCCTGACACACCAGCTGCACCAACCAGTAAAGGTATCACAGGATTGTCTACGATCAACTATGTGATATTTACCTATGATTTACATAATGCATTTGTGGAGGTCCATGCTAACTTCTGTCAAAATAGCAACCATGCAGTTTATTCGTGT
The DNA here is from genome assembly GCF_031143425.1 of Pleurodeles waltl. Classification (NCBI taxonomy): domain Eukaryota; kingdom Metazoa; phylum Chordata; class Amphibia; order Caudata; family Salamandridae; genus Pleurodeles; species Pleurodeles waltl. Next base: position 1,069,351,015 of record NC_090448.1, read on the forward strand.
TACTCAACATATTGGCCTAACAAACAGCAAGTCGGTCACTGGAACTGGAAAAAACTAAAGTACAGATTGGTCAAATATGGAGCAGGTTAGTTTGGTAATTGAAACTTTTACAGAAACAAGAAGAGGTAAAACCAATAACTGCCTTTGAGGATATTATCCTGAAAGTGACAAATGAGATCTCCACTGTAAGTAGTCGGCCAAACGGTAATAGGAAAACAGAAAATAAAATCCTCACGAAAAGGAAATCTCAGTGACCATAAACAAACTCACTCAATACATTGATTATTCAGTTATTAGGAAAAAAGACATCTCAACTTTACAGAAAAAAGAGAAAGAGGATCCGTTCAAAAAAGGCAGATGAGGTATTTGACAAGCACTGGATTGCCTTCCAACAAGCAGCAAAAACTTAAAACTTATGGCAATTCTGGAGCCCCACTGCAGCTCACAGTGGCTCAAAAACGATTCTTACCAACTCTTCCTATCCCTGCATCAGAATGGATGTGTTATGTGTCCACACTATACTTGCAGAATTAATCTTCTGAAACCAATGAATGGCTACTAGATTGTAGGGAAAAATATGCTGAGTTTTCAAGGCCCCCACCAAGTAAACAAACAGCGGTGCATATAAAAAGCACAAGATCCTCAGCAGCAATGGGCCCAGATAAAATCCACATAGAAGTTCTGAAAAGGGATCCTGAGGGATGGGACAATTTCTGACTTCCTCTTTTTGTACATGCTTACCATTCTGGTCAAATCCTTTCCTCTTGGAAGGGGAGTAATATAATACCACTTTGCAAAAAAAAGGTTCATAAAACATCAACAGCCAACTATCCCCAGATTGCTCTCTTAAAAAGATCTATGCAGCCAGCACGCTAGAACATCTTCACGAATGGGCCTTTACTAAGGAATTATCCCACAAGACAGGCAGGATTCAGACCTAACCACTCTGTGACAGATAACATTGTGTTTGACCAAAACGTAATAGATAAATATGTGGTAAGAAAATCACAAATCCTGTGACTTCATTGATTTTTCAGGGCCATTCAATAAAGTTGACAGGTCAGCCCTCAGGAAGAAATTGTAACCCTCAGGAAAAAATAGTGCACATTGAGCATCCCTCTGAATTTGCTGAGACTACTCATAGCACTAAACTTCTCTATGTAGTGTTGATTGCTAATGGTAGGAAGTAAAGGCCTAACCCCAAAAACACAAAGGGGGTCATTTTGACCTCGGCGGTCTTTTGTAAAGACCGCCAAGGGACCGCCGTGCGGAAGACCGCCAGTGGTGGCAGTTTGCCGCTCGGCCTATTATGACCGTTGGCAGCTCTCCATCCTTTTACGGACGGACAGCAGCCAACAGCCATTCTGGCGGGAGGGGGGGAAGTGGAGGTTGCTCCACCTCCACCGCCACGCCAACAGAACACCGCCCAGCGAATCACGTCCTGTGATTTGCTGTGGCGGTGTTCTGTTCGCGGGGTGGTGTCGGCGGAGCTGCCCCCATGCCTTCCGTCCCCTCCCGGAGGATCGTCGGACCAGGTAAGTCGATCGTCCGTGAGGGGAGGGGGTGGTGTGTGTTGTGTGGGTGCATGGGGGTGTGCGTGTGTGTATGTAGAGGGGGGGTGTGAGTGCGTGTATGCTTCCGGGGGTGTTGTGTGTATGGGAATGAGTGCGTGTATGTCTGTGGGTATGTCTGTATGGATGTGTGCATGTATGTTTGTATGTGGGTGTGCATGTCTGACTGTGTGTGTGGATGTAGGCATGTATGTCGGCGTGTGTGCGTGTAAGTGTGTAGGTGGTGCCTGCGTGCGTGTCGTGTGGGTATGGGTGATGTGATGTCGGGGTGGGGAGGGGGGCCCTGCCACCTTTGGGGGGTGGCAGAGGTGGTGGGTGGGTTAGGGGAGGGAGTCGGGGTGAGGGGTGGGGGAGACCCCTATCAGTGCCAGGGAACGAATACCCTGGCACTGATAGTGCTTACCACCATGGATTTGATGGCGGTTCAAACCGCTGGAAATCCACGGTGGTAAGCCGGGTCAAAATACCGCCGGCGGTATAGTGACGGCCGCCGGGCTGGAGACCCTGGTCTCCAGCCCGGCGGGCAGAATGGAGTACAGGCGGATGACCATGGCGGTAACCGCCATGGTCATAATTCCATAAAGTACCGCCGGTTCTCTGCTTTCCACCAGGGTCATAATGACCCCCAAAGTATGGCGTAAAACAAGACTGCTTTTTGGCCCCATTACTTTTCTACCTATATCGCTGTGATTTGCTTGTCCAGTTTGCAAATGTACATAGTTTCCCTCCAAATGTTTCATGTTACAATTTATATATTTTAATGTATGAAGATATTGTGGTTTTATTTGATCTTACTCCACTAGATCTACAGCTCAATTTGGAAGCTCTGAATGCGTACGCAGAAATGAACTTCTTAAAAATTAACATCCCAAAGACTTCAACCCTCATACATGCTCTAGAATATACACTAATAATGCACTGGCCATTTTTGGACCACTGTGAAAGGAAGATTCTTTGCAAATTGGCCTCAGTCACCTAATCAGTCCCATGCACAAACTAATCTCTCTTTAAAAAAAACTCTTAAGCGATATTAATTAGTGTATGTATTTGAAATGATATAAAACCTTGGGAGGATAGGATACATACTTACAAGAGTACCTATCATTCAACTTAGATCATGACGCTGGGCGGATTATATTGTCACTCAGGTTAGGAATGCTTCCACTGAGTGCTGCTGGTACAATTCCTCAGGATCATGTGATCTGTGTCACGGAGGGATCCAGTACGTATACTCACTATTCGTCCATAGTCTGAGCAGCGTGCTACCGATATGTAACTATGTTATATTTAAGTTCAGTATGGCAAGTACAGATGAAATGTTAAACTTTATAAGGTCTCCTCCAATTAAGTGTGCGTGTTATAATGTAGTTATATTTTTTACAATCTTTTCTGAAATTGTAATTTTATGTATGTGTATAATTAGACTTAGAGCCTGATTCCAGAAACTATATTTTATAATGTAGATCCCCACTGGGGTCATAATTAATAAAACTTTTTGAGTTTGTGTTTGACTTTGGATCTTCCCAGCAAAAGCCGTTTCAAGTACTTTTCATCTATAAATAGTCCCCTTTCTTCCCCTTACATTTCGTGACTGCACAGAGGCATACAACACTTTTTTGGGTAGACATAATGTGGCAGTAAAGTTTTTGATGTATCAATAACTTTCGACAAAGAGGTATCCAGAATTGTCAACTACAATAACTATCACCTTTTATGAATTTTTGGGAAATAACATCCATTTTGGTGCGTACAGCGGTAAAATATCCATGTCCCAGGAAAGTACCAGGCATTAAAGCCCCTTTAAATTCTGTCAGATTTGACCTGCCACATTTTAACTGGGGATGCGTGTGGTTTTATTGCACCCAGTATCAAGTGGAAGAGATAAGAAACTCATTATTGCCATAGATGAGGTATGAGGAGTTGCCACACATCAGTAATTCTTGGCCTACTTGTAATGAGAAATTTTACTTTTCTCAGCAGCTTGGATTAGTGAGTTGGGAATACTTTGTTTTCATCACTTTATATTGTGGGGGCCTATTTACAATGTGAATTTACTTCAAATAGTACGTTTTAGGTATCTAAACCAAAATAAACACAGTCTCATGTTGTTGACGAAGAATCTCTCCTTATGTGAGTGAGCCTCACTGAACCTTAAAATGCAGATTTCCGACAAATGCCTATTAGTGTCTAACATAGACACTATACATCAGCCTTAACCTCTATTTTATGAACAATAACCAAACCTGAAAGAGGGAAAAAAGACGTGATACGCGAACCCCTCACCGCTCCAACCTCTTCTAGTTGCCTTTAAAATAGAGTACATAGGAAGCAGAGGCGTGGAAATAAGCAATGCATTCCCACCTGCACTTTATATCAACCTCTCGATGCGTCTGGATCTCTTCTTATTTGTTGATTGCAGGATATACCATTCAAATCATTTGCTCATTTTAATCCGTAATTGTCAAATTCTCGAACTGATACACTTTACGAATGAGTGTTAAATTGTATCTGTACTTTTTCATCTGTGGTGGTTTTCTTCATTCAATTCTTTCTTCCAATTGTGAGATAAAAAATAAATGTTCCTTAGGAAATAACAGAGTAAATTGTTTATGCATTGCTTTCCAGCCCTTTTCACCTTTCCGTAACATTAATTTGTGGTGTGGCACAATCTCTACCTTTGGCATCTCCGAGTAAATGTCAACAGCACAAGATGTCGACTATTTGTTAACTCGAACATGATATATAACTGTCCTGTTCTATTACTTACTAGAATTGACATTTACAGGTCGAGAAGAAGAAAAAAACTGAAAGTGTATTGACTCAATTTCACAATATGGAGTGGCATTTCTTTGTTGGTAATGAGGGAAGGTAACATCAGTGTCGCATGAGAAATGCCTATAAAATGAGACCACACCAACTGAAAATCAAGTATACGTTTTCATAAACAAAAAGGGAAGGACAACTGTACTTGAATGATGGCATTAAGACATACGGTACATAAATATTCAGGGTCAATTGAATGCAATGAGTGACAAGGAATACAGGTTCCCTCAGCATGCGCATGCACAGAGGGCATAATGAGCAGTGACAGATACACTACAAGTTAAAGTGGGCCCACCATTGAGTCCAGATAATTTTATATTTTTGTAGGCAACCATGACTTCATATATGGCTTTTTAAATAGCAGGCATTTGTTGCATTCTTGTGTCACCCATTCAAGGGTGGATGATCTATTGCTCTCATTGTAGTGCAATATGGTGAGGTGAGTACTAAATCCAGGTTGAATTTAATTCTAATATTCACAGTGTGAAGTTTTGACTGGAATTTTGATCTACACATGGAATGCAACAAGGAAGAACAGCAGTTTTCTTTTTTCAAGCAACAAAGTCTTCTCATAAACAATAGGGTAACAGAAGAAAATCACAGATACAATTATAAAAATAAGGAAAGATAAATATGTGAAAATGAGCTTTACATCATGATTTCAACATATTGCCAACATAAGTGAGTTTAGACAAAAGTAATGTTTTATGAATACTATTTTAACGAAGAGCCAGAATACAATGGAGTTGTGTGCATTGATGACTGATGTAATCTGTGTGAATATTTGCAGTGAAAACAAGCAAATATTTAAATAAAATGCAAATGTAAGTCTTTAAACTGATATTTAAATCATAGTCAGAAGCCGTAAATTGAACACTGGGTGTTTCACTTAAAATCTAACATACTTCAGAAAATACTGGAATGACTTTAATGTATTCAGAACTATTACCTCATATGAGAAACTCAGGGGATCCTCAGAATACCCAATGGAGAATTTTCAAATTAAACTTAGAATATAACTCTCCTCTTTCACATAAGTTCATTTATCTTGAGCATATTTTATTTATTTTATTTATTTAGAGAGTTTTCTATAGCGCTGGCAAGACCTGAGGGTATCAGAGCGCTTTACAACAGTACAAGTAATCAAAAACATATTCATGATATACAGGTATGGTTTCACATAGGCATATAAGATGGAGTGTAGGCAGTGGTGGGGGATGGGAATTAGAGTGAACGGTGGCTCTTGGCTGAGATGTTGGTTGGTTGAGGAGGTATTCCCTTAGTTGCTTCTTGAAGATCAGGAGGGAGGGTTTTGATCTTATGTGAACTGATATGGAGTTCCAGATTTTGGAGGCGTTGCTTGTAAAGGAGTATGCCCGGGTTTTTTCTTTATGATATGTCCTGCATAATCAAGTTGGTGTCCAGAGTGATTCCTAGCGACATGACCCAGTTGGTTGCGGTAAGATTGCATTTGAGAGCTTCTATGGATTTTAGCCATTCTTGCATCAAGGAGAGCTGATTCATTTTTGATATGAGAAGTATTTCAGTCTTATCTTGGTTGACTTTCAGATGGTTGTGGGATAGCCAATGCTGTGCTTCTTTAATGGTGGCATTTAGTCAGTGTACGTCCTCTATTGAGGATATTTCCATGTAAAGTTGGGTGTCGTCAGCGTATAGGTGGAAGGGGATGTTAACTCGGTTGAGAATGGTGGTAAGGGGGTCCATGTTGATGTTGAAGAGTGTGGGTGAGAGGACAGATCCTTGGGGAACTCCTCTGGTGATTGTAGTTGTGGCAGAGGTCCTGTTAGTTATTTTTACTTGTTGAGAGTGGTTCCGTAGAAAGGATGAGAACCATTGTAGGACCGCTCCTTCCACGCCAATTCTTTTTGGAAGGAGTCCAGTAGCAGCTTGTGGTCAACCGTGTCGAAGGCCGTCTAGGAGAATCAGCAAGCAGCATTGATCTGAGTCAAGGGAATTGCGAAGGTCATCTACTATGTTTAGAATAGCTGTTTCTGTGCTGCATCCTTTTCTAAACCCAGATTGGAGAGGGTTAAGAAGGTTGTTGTTGTCTATGTGTTGGATTAGCTGAGAGAGAACACATCTCTATAGAGTTTTGGCAAGGAAGGGTAGATTGGAGACTGGTCTGTAGTTGTTGAGGTCATTCGGGTCTACTCCCGGTTTCTTTAGCATTGGTGTGACTTGACCCAGCTTGAGGCAGTCTGGTATCACGCCAATTTGCAGGGAGCTGTTGATGATCTTGGTCCAGATGGGGGTAAGAGTCTGGTTGAGTTTTTTGCCAGGGAGGCTGGGAGAGGTTCTGCCAGCTGAGAGGATGGTTTGGATGTGGCCAGTAGTTTGGAGATATCTGTCTCCAGGATTGGGTTGAAGGTCTTCCAGCTTCGGGCAGTTGTTGTATGTTTTCGGGTAGGATGATACCCATCATTTATTTTTGGAGGGATAGGAGCCGGGGAGTTTGTGGAAAGTGAACAGTGTTTATTGTTGTCTTTACTGGGAGATGTAATTTCCGTAGCTGGCAGAATGTCAGTTTCTAGGGAGAGCTCAATCTTAGTGATTTTGTCATTGAAGAAGTTAGCAAAGTTGTCACAACATTCTTTGGTTGTTAGCGGGAGGTTTTGGGGTTGTTTGGAAGTTTGTTGTTTGATGATGTTTAAAAAGCTCCTTTGGGCCGTTTTTGGCTCTATCTAGTGCACTGCAGAAGAATGTATTTTTTTCATTCGTTATGTGTTTTTTGTAGTTTCTGCGTTCTCTTCTGAGTTGTTCAAGGTGCGCTATGGATGGGTCAGATCTCCAAAGTCTTTCAGCTGCTCTCAGTTGTCTTCTTTCAGTGTTTAGATCTTTATTAAACCACGCTATTGAGGGTGTGTTTCTCCCTCTTTTCAGTTTCATAGGGGCTAATTGGTCTAGTATAAAGGATACTGTTGAGTTGTTCTGGGTGGTGAGCTCGGTTGTTGAGAGGTTTTCAGATGGGGGCGGTAGAAGGGAGCTGATTCTTTCTTCTAGGGTTGCTACTGGAATTTGACTTATGTTTCTTTTCCATTGGAGAGACCTTTGCGTGCGGTTTGAGTGTTGGGGTGTTTTATTGAGATGGAATGGAATAATGTGATGATCTGACCAGTCCCCATGGAGGATGTCATCGATTATGAGTGTTTCATTCTGAGCTAATATGGCATCCAGTGTAGCGCCTTTGTTGTGGGTTCGACCCTTGCAGAGCTGAGAGAGGTCTTTGCTGTGTAGGAGGTAATTTAGGGATTGGATTAGAGTATTGCTTTCGTTGTTCCACTGGAGGTTGAGGTCTTCTAGGATGATGAAATTGGTGCATGAGAGCAGTGTGTTATTAGATCAGCCAGGTGTTCCCGAAAAGGGAGGGTGTTGCCAGGAGGGTGGTAGAGTAGGTGACAAGTCACATTGGTGTTGTCATTCATTCTTAGGGAAGCGTTGAGATGTTCATATGAGTTGTAGTTGAAAGTGTCTTTTGTCTCTACGTTGATCTTGTTCTTGTGAATGATGGCAATGCCTCCGCCGTGGCGGTCTTTCCTATCTTTGCTGGTTATTGAGAACCCCGGTGGTACTAGGGTGTCCATGATCAGTTGTGAGTATTCTTTCAGCAAGTTTCTGTGATGAAGGCAATGTCAATGTTGTGGTTCAGGATTGCATCTGCTAGCTCCATAGCATGTTTGACTGTGGATGAGCATCTATTCTTGGGGTCTTGAGTGATTGGGGTCAGGGGACATTGATGAGATGTGCTGCAGGCCTAGTTGAGGTTAGAGGTGCGTGGTTTCGATCTAGACCCATGATGACCTGGATTTTGGATGGGGGGGATAGGTATGGACGGGATCAGGCTGTACTATTGAGCGAGTTCCACTGCTTCACTATGTGACAATGGAGCACTCGTTCTTTTCGGTGTTTGGACATTGAAGTTGCAGGGCATGGAGGGCCAGCTAAATGGTTGGGGTTTAGCTCTGTCAAGGGATGGTGTGTTGGAGTGATCCAATGAAGGGTTCAGAAATGGGTTTAGCTTCTCGCGTGTTGATGCCCTGTATTACTGTTTCTAGTTGGGTTTTCAGGTTGGTAAGTCGCTCATTCATTTTGAATATGAGTGTGTAATTAAGGGGTGTGTGTGGGTGTTGTGCTTCATATTGTGCATAAGTTTTCATCTTCAAATTTTAAATTGTGAGAAAAGCCCCTTCTTACATGATGTGAGAAATTGGGTTGTTAGTTGACCCCTATTCACGCAACAGCCTCGGTCCTTCACTTATGTGAACCATAAAAGTCACTAAATTAACCTGTGCTTAACCATTGGTATCTTGACACAAAAAGCAGTAAGGCCTAACTTAGAGGCGATGTGTAAAGTATTTATGCAGCACACAAAGAGTAATAAAATGAAAATACAACACAAGGAAAATTCCACATCAACCCCAATTTGTAGAACTGGAGTTATGAATTTTTTAAACCACCACAGACATCTAGGACCAGATGCACTAACATTGGGAATACCGATTTCCTAATTGCGATTCTCCCCAAATCTCAATTAGAAAATCGGTATTGTTAATTTATGAAACTCCCTTGAGTTTCATTAGTGATTCCTAGTGGGTCACAAATAGACCTACATCATGAATATAATGAGGTAGGTCACAATTAGCGACCCATTAGGACTTGCAACCATCACAGGGATGGTGGCCTGCTGGGCTCAGCAGACCGCTGTGTCTTTGATTGCTTTTCAATAAAGCAATCTTTTTTTCAAATGTGTTCCATTTTCCTTAAATTCCATAGGACCACTGCCTGCTCTTATAAAATGTTCTTTCAGACATTTACAAAGTAGAAGGGGTCTCTTTGTGACCCCTTCCCATTTGGAAATGGGTGACCACCTGTTTGAACTAGGTGGTGTTGTAGGAAATGTAAAGAATAAACACACTAGAAAATATCAAACAAGAAAATATCGAGCAACATCAAGCCCAAGCAGAAACCAGACAGCTGTTGTCAGGAAATGCCTCCTTGGCATGGTTGCCCCCTGACTTTTTGCCTTTGCTGATGCTATGTTTACAATTGAAAGTGTGCTGAGGCCTGCTAACCAGGGCCCAGCACCAGTGTTCTTTCCCTAACCTGTACTTTTGTATCCACAATTGGCAGACCCTGGCATCCAGATAAGTCCCTTGTAACTGGTACTTCTAGTACCAAGGGCCCTGATGCCAAGGAAGGTCTCTAAGGGCTGCAGCATGTCTTATGCCACCCTGGAGACCTCTCACTCAGCACAGACACACTGCTTGCCAGCTTGTGTGTGCTAGTGAGAACAAAACGAGTAAGTCGACATGGCACTCCCCTCAGGGTGCCATGCCAGCCTCTCACTGCCTATGCAAGTATAGGTCAGTCACCCCTCTAGCAGGCCTTACAGCCCCAAGGCAGGGTGCACTATACCATAGGTGAGGGTACCAGTGCATGAGCATGGTACCCCTACAGTGTCTAAACAAAACCTTAGACATTGTAAGTGCAGGGTAGCCATAAGAGTATATGGTCTGGGAGTTTGTCAAACACGAACTCCACAGCACCATAATGGCTACACTGAAAACTGGGAAGTTTGGTATCAAACTTCTCAGCACAATAAATGCACACTGATGCCAGTGTACATTTTATTGCAAAATACACCCCAGAGGGCACCTTAGAGGTGCCCCCTGAAACTTAACCGACTGTCTGTGTAGGCTGACTAGTTCCAGCAGCCTGCCACACTAGAGACATGTTGCTGGCCCCATGGGGAGAGTGCCTTTGTCACTCTGAGGCCAGTAACAAAGCCTGCACTGGGTGGAGATGCTAACACCTCCCCCAGGCAGGAGCTGTGACACCTGGCGGTGAGCCTCAAAGGCTCACCCCTTTGTCACAGCCCAGCAGGGCACTCCAGCTTAGTGGAGTTGCCCGCCCCCTCCGGCCACGGCCCCCACTTTTGGCGGCAAGGCTGGAGGGAACAAAGAAAGCAACAAGGAGGAGTCACTGGCCAGTCAGGACAGCCCCTAAGGTGTCCTGAGCTGAAGTGACTCTAACTTTTAGAAATCCTCCATCTTGCAGATGGAGGATTCCCCCAATAGGGTTAGGATTGTGACCCCCTCCCCTTGGGAGGAGGCACAAAGAGGGTGTACTTGTCACCAGGCAGATTTTCAAGAGTAGTTAACAGAAAGGTAGGACAGAGCACATGATGAGCACATGGCAGCATGTGGCAGAGAAAATGGCTGCCATGAGTACAAAATGGATTCCGCAAAATGTTCACAATAGTTGCTAAATACAAGATGTCTTCTGCTAATGCTTAATCTAATCGCTGCTAAACTACAACAGTTCATCCTCACAAGAATTGTGGATGCTGCTTGAGAAGGGCTCAACCTCCTCAACGTGCCCATGCACACCTCCAGCTCTTAGAGCTAAAGTTTAGTGTGACTAAAGGCTTCAGCCAACTTAGTAGTGACCTGGAACATGTCAGTTTGGGACTATTTGCAGTAAGGAAAAAACTGAACTTTTACCCCATTAGTAAGGAATTGCCTAGCAGTCACCCGCACTCACTTTCTGGACCTCTAGAAGAAAATAAGATCTCTACGTTGTTTGAGACCTGTGAGGAGACCAGAGGGCTGAACCTTCCAACCAGGACAAGAAAGTAGACTCCAGGGGTCAGTTGGCTGACCTCCTGTGTTGCAGCAATGAAACAACAAGCTGCACGAGGCCATTTTCTGGATGTTCAGTGGTCCTGTAGCAACTGGACCTAAACTGCATCCTGCTGTTGGCTCTGGCCGACACCCTTAAAGACTCTAAGTGACTCTCCTGAGGCCTTATAAATGCACTTCTGTGGGTTCTTGGGAACCAGAATAGAGGGAAAATAATCTAAGAAACTTTCCTTCTAGAGCTTCAGTGTAACCAGACAGAAAAAGTATCTGACCGGCAGTTGCACAGCATCATAATCATTTTCAGCTTCATCCTGCATGAAGACCTCTGCACCACTGATAAATTGACAGACTCCCATCTGTGTCAGGATTTAGAAAATATTCAGCAAAGCTCCAGTGGGACCATCCTGCTTCAGGTAGCCAGCCTTTGGTTTCATGGTGGTGGCTACTACAATTTCTGCAGAAGCCTGCAAAAGAGGTGGGGGTATTTTTCTACCCAATAAGTGACAAAGGGGGTCATTCTGACCCTGGCGGTCCATGACCGCCATGGCGGAGGGCGGCGGAAGCACCGCCAACAGGCTGGCGGTGCTTTCTGGGCGATTCTGACCGCGGCGGTAAAGCCGCGGTCAGGAAAGGGGAGCTGGCGGTTTCCCGCCGGTTTCCCGCTGGCCCAGGGAATCCGCCATGGCGGCGCTGCTTGCAGCACCGCCATGGGGATTCCGACCGCCTTCCCGCCAGCCTGTTTCTGGCGGTGTCGTCCGCCAGAACCAGGATGGCGGGAACGGGTGCAGTGGGGCCCCTGGGGGCCCCTGCACTGCCCATGCCACTGGCATGGGCAGTGCAGGGGCCCCCTAACTGGGCCCCACAAAGATTTTCACTGTCTGCTTTGCAGACAGTGAAAATCGCGACGTTTGCCACTGCACCCGTCGCACCCCTGCAACTCCGCCGGCTCCATTCCGAGCCGGCTTCATTGTTGAAGGGGCTTTTCCGCTGGGCCGGCCGGCAGTCGCCCACTGGCCCAGCGGGAAAGCCGGAATGGCCGCCGCGGTCTTTTGACCGCGGAGCGGTCTTTCGGCGGGAACCGCTTGGCGGGCGGCGACCGCCGACCGCCGCGGTCAGAATGACCGCCAAAGTCTCTTTCTGTACTGGGACTTAAAAGAACGTTCAACACTTCCGTCCAAATAAGTGACAAAGTCCCTTTCTGAAATGTGACATAGAAACTTTTTCTAACTTCTTAACTTGCAGACTTCTTACTGAGAGCATTTACTTTGTTTATCCGACTAGCACTCCAATGCAGTCGGCTTCATGTTATGCCGGGGTCCTCGTCGACTGTTTCAATAGACTATAATCAGCGCTATTTCTACTTACAACTTCAAAAAATTCAATCTCTGATTTTCTTTATTGGATTTTTGTTGTCTTGGTGTCATTTTAGTAATTACACTTTTCTTTGTTTTTATACATTGGAGTGGGATTTTATTGTATTGTGCCATTGACTTTGTAACTGTTTTTTACGTTAACATCTGTTTGGTCTTTGACATACATACCAGGGGTTGAGCTCAGATTTAAATTATTGAAAACTTTACTTGGACCTAACAGGCCAGTGACTTTTTGTTAGATACACTAAGAATTAATTCAGTAAAAGGGGTTTTAATTTTTGTACTTACTTTTCCTAACTGCATTCATATTTTATGAAACAACCTTTGTACTAATAGGTCGGTGTTAGACCTGTCAGCCTTAGGATGATCTACCCCCAAACCTTTTATCTTTATCTTCCACTTTTTGTGGAAATTCGTTTTGTAGGCTCTAGGACTTTACCACTGCTAACCAGTGCTAAACTGCTTGTGCTCTCTCCCTTAAACATGGTACAATTGGCTTAAACCTCATTAATACATTTAATTTTCTTATAAGTCCCATGTAGAGTGGTATGCCATGTACCCATGACCTGTAAATTAAATGCTTCTAGTGGGACTGAAGCACTTATGTAGCCCCTTTAAAACATGTCCCATGTCAGACCTTGCAGCCTGAGTGCAGCTTAAACTGCTAATTTGACTTGGCAATATACCCCCTTTGCCAAGTCTTAAACTCCCCTGTTATTGCATATAGGTCTTCCTTCAGGCCCCAGGTAGCCCGTAGTAATTGTAATTGAAATGTTGGACAAGTGCTTTTTACATATTATGGCCCTCATTCTGACCCTGGTGGTTTGAAACCGCCAGGGCAGAGGGCCGCGCTGCTTCATGGGCAATTCTGACCGCGGTGGTAAAGCCGCGGTCAGAAAAGGGCAACCGGCGGTGTTCCGACGGTTTACCCCTGGCCCAGGGAATCCTCCATGGCGGCGCTGCTTGCAGCGCCGCCATGGGGATTCCGACCCCCTTCCTGCCAGCCTGTTCCTGGCGGTTTACACTGCCAGGAAGAGGCTGGCGAGAACGGGTGTCGTGGGGCCCCTGGGGGGCCCTGCACTGCCCATGCCACTGGGATGGGCAGTGCAGGGGCCCCCTAACAGGGCCCCATAATAATTTTCAGTGTCTGCTTTGCAGACACTGAAAATCGCGACGGGTGCAACTGCACCCGTCGCACCCCTGCAAATCCGCCGGCTCCATTCGGAGCCGGCTTCCTCTTTGCAGGGGCTTTCCCGCTGGGCCGGCGGGCGATCTTCTTGAGATTGCCCACCGGCCCAGCGGGAAAGTTGGAATCACCGCCGCTGTCATTTCTGATTGTGTCATTAGTAGTAGGAGGAGGAGGATCCAGGCTACTCCAGGCTAGCACTGCGTTGCTGCCGAGCTCCTCATCCATCCAAATGGTCCGCTCAGCCACAGGCCAGTTACCGTCACCAGCCACTGTCGGGCCAGGCAAGTGAAGTGGAGAGGTGAAGAGGTCGGGCTGAGAGGATCTGCGGAGAGGAAGCTCCACAGCCCTGAAGCTGCTGAAGTACTGCAGAGTACTGCTGGAGTACTCTGAGTACGGCTGCTGTAGGCAGGGTGGTTGAGTCGGGCACATCTGGAGGGTCAGAGTCAGCAACAGTTTCCTGCTCCTTTCTCTATTACCTCCTGCCCCCCACCACAAAAGCTCAAAAAATTAGAGCTGGGCCTACGCTGGTAAACTCTCTCGTGCCTCATTGCAGTTGCGACTGTAGCCTTAACTTGGCTCGCCTTGGGTTTGGCTTGGCCTGGATTGGAACCTCAATGCTCTCCTTAGCCCTAGCCTCCCTACCAGCCTGCCTGCTGCAAGACATCCCTGGGAAACGTCATGGGAAGAATTGTACTGAACTAGCAGGAGCAGTAACAATACTGGGGCAGTTGCAGGAGCTGCAGCATTGGTGCCTTTGGTGACTTGGTGACTTGTTAGGCACTGGCTGGTAGGCAAGTGCAGTGGCTGTAGGCAGCTCCAGCAAAGAGTGTGCCCCAGGCCTTCTCAGAAGTGGTCTGGCTAGGCTGGGTGTGACTTTCAACATCTTGGTGAGCCTCACTTGTCCCAGCCTCTCCAGCACCTCTTGCCGCCGTCCCTCTGAATAGTTCAACTTCTCACCCAGGCTCCTGGCCCAAAGCACCTCTACCCATAAGACTGCTGCCTGGAGAGATCAGTGGAGCCCATGAATCCTACTCCTTGGACAGCACCCTGAACAGCAGAGGAGTGTTCTTGTGCCCCCACCCACTATCAGCACTTACTGACAGAGTTTCAAGCAGGAGGGGGTGCAGTGGTCTGGCTAGGCTGGGTGTGACTTTCAGCATCTTGGTGAGCCTCACTTGTCCCAGCCTCTCCAGCCCCTCCTGCCTCCATCCCTCTGAATAGTTCAACTTCTCACCCAGGCTCCTGGCCCAAAGCACCTTTACCCATAAGACTGCTGCCTGGAGAGATCAGTGGAGCCCATGAGTCCTACTCCTTGGACAGCACCCTGAACAGCTGAGGAGTGCTCATGCACCCCCACCCACTGACAACACACTAGAGTAAGAAGGGGTGTGGCGGCACTTGGACCAGGCCAAGATCAGGCCAGGGCAGACTCCAACATAAGCATCCTCGATTGCCAACCACCACGAGAAACAGGCCTCACCACACGCTCCAATACAGGAAGGCGACAGTCATCGCGGAGAACCGGAAAGAAAGACATAAGGCCAGGAAGAGTAAGAAGATTCCCCCTCAGCATGTCCGTGGAAGGAAAGAGCAAAAGGATCCTCCATCTGCCCACCAAGCAAGCAAATACTCAGTCAGTCCCTCCACTCATTGAGATCGGCCAGGCAAGGAAAGAAAAGTGAGCCACAATGCAGACAAAATAACAGTTCAAGCAAAGAAACGCTGCATCGACGAACATCAGCCCAAAATATATACATATATATATATATATATATATATATATAGTAATATCCAAGGACTACAAACCTCCCTACAACCATTAGTAATAGCTACTTACGGGAAAGAAAGCCCTCCCCAGTCATACACCGCCATTGCAGAGGTGGGAACCCAGACTCATCTCTCAGGTGCGGTCACCTGCCCTGGGACAACGTAACACAGGAGCAGGTCCTGGGGGTAGAGTCTCCTAGACAAGGTGGAAATAGCCACAAATACAGGCCACTAGCACGCCCGGGTTGTTAGGAAAGGCCAATGTCTCAAAAGGACAAAAAAACTCAATAGGAAGTCAAAAACTGCCAACTCAATGAGTCACTAACCATCTCCCTCCAGGAGGGAACCTCACCATCTTTAGACACCACTAAAAGAACACTGCACTTAACCCGTATTTCGCAAATACAATCTCCAAGAGGTGAAACTTCACACTACTTATCACCCGCAGCCCTAGGGTGCCAGGAGGGAGTACAATGCCCTGTTGCAGAAGAAGAAGGAATACTATCATATCCCAGCACACAAGAGTGGGAGGACATCTAACAGCCTACTCCTAGGATAACTCCCCTGTGCCCAACACAGCAACTCCCATAAAGGGCAAGATGACAGGCCCTGGGCCAGCCAGAGGAGAAGAAATGAACTTAGAAAGGAGAACTCGACCAAGCTCTGAGCAACCTAACACGGACATCTCTTGGGCATCCTTGCTAAAAACTATGCATCCTTGGTGGAGGCTCTTCAATATCAATCAGACAAAATGGACGTCCAACTTACATTACTTAACTCCCTGGCAGTCTTTGGTGCAGGATTCATCGGGAAATATGCAACTTGAAGCAGCTCTTTATCCAGGCACTCCAATCTGCTTAGTGCCCATGTCTGATGTGGATGCAGTCCAATTGTGGACAAACTATCCTCGCTACCTTCCATGCTCAGTAAACTGTGGAGGGTCCTGAAACTTGGGTTGGCTAGCAGCCTTCCATTGTCCTGAAATAACCAGAGCACGCCTCTTCAAGTAGGGCAAGCACCACCGTCATCCCCAGGTTGTGCATATACAACAGACGCACCAATGGGAACAGTGTGCGACGGGGGAGCAAGAGACCAAGTCCGACAAAAGGCTAATGCATCTGTTTCAGCTGGCGCAGAGCCCATAAAGATCTTAGGCCTGGCTGTGTGAAACAGCCTTTAAAAAGCACTGTGGAACTAAAAATTAATGCCAAGCAAAGGTGGGCCCAAAGGAGGAAAGGGCGGAACAAGAAACCCACTGGAGCTACAGAAGACATCGTCTCAATCTTCAGGTCAGTGATAAGACCAAAATCAGGCACTGTACCGACAAAGGGCAGTCAAACAGCATCATCCCTATGTGGCCCGGGCCCCACAGGGTGAAAGAGCATCGGACCAGCAACCAAGTACCAGCATCCAGCGGTCAAAATCAAACCCAACCAACCACCGCAGGGATGCTACAGTTTTATTTAGCACATGCACAAGAGAGGCCCCTTCTGAAGAATCCACAAGCACAGGAAGTGAGCCAGTATGCAAAGGGCCAGCCATCGGGATCACTTCCACATTTCCCCCTCTTTCAGTATAGCTTCTGGGTCTCGCACACAGATGGCGTACCCCCATCAGCCTCAAACCGCACCTAAAATCCACACTATGAGGGCAATCGAACAGAGCATGGCGGATAACGACAGAACAACGTCCAAGCATGACAGCAATGACACCAAGACTTTACACACTCAAGCTATACCCAACTCTGTCAATATGAGAGGGAACGGTATGTTTCACGTCGCTGGAGACAGAACTGGGCTCGAGCAAGACAGCATGGGGGCTCAGCATCCCTTCAAAGGTGAATTAAAGAGGCCTAAACAAGACTGTACGAGAACCTGGCCTCCTCAAATTGTGGAAGCACCGGTTCAGCATCTGCACACAAAAGTCCTTATGTTTAGGCCACACTACAAATCAAGAAGCACCACAGACGGGCTTGCCATTGGCTTGTGCAAGACACATCTCCTGGCAGTAGAGTTCATCCCCCCCCCCAAAGCAATGCCGCTTAGTGAAGATACAAAGACCACGTGGAGAACAAACCTAATTCACCAGACAATTCTTTCTGAAGGAGACATTTTTGAGAACTGGGGCATAAACTTTATTTCATAACATAAACCTGGGTAGATTCTTCCTCTGTAACCTTTGGACCAAGGCAATAAGCCAGAATATTTGATCAGTTGGACTTGCTCTGTCCTTAAGGGAACACTGGGGCACTCACAAGGAGAGCGAGAATAAGAACAAATACCATTCCAGATACCTATAGGAATAGCTGGAACACTATTCAATTCAATTAGCATTTTTAAAGTGTGCTACTCACCCATAGGGTCTCAATGCGCTGTGGGGTAGGACCTCAAGATTCAATCGAAGAGCTAGATCTTAAGGTCCTTCCTGAATTGTGGTAGCAATGGGACTGCCAGAGGAGGAGAGGCTAGGTGTTCCAGCATTTTGCCACAAGGTGGGTGAAAGATCTCCCTCCAGCCAAGGACTTCCTTATGCAGGGTACAGTGGCAAGCGACTGTATGGAGAAACTGAGAGGTCTGGCAGGTCAGTAAAAGTGATGCGGTGGTTGAGGTAGCTGGGTCCAAGGTTGTGGAGGGCCATGTAAGCGTGGACGAGGAGCTTGAAGTTGATACTTTTCTTGACGGGGTTCTAGTGGAGATTTCTAGGTGTCCTGTGATGTGTTCTTGGCGGGGGATGTTCAGGATGAATCTGGTGGAGGCATTCCGGATTTGTTGCAGCTTGCTCAGTTTCTTCTTGGTGGTACAGGCATAGAGGATGTTGCTATAGTCAAGTCTGCTTGAGATCAGGGCGTGTGTTACAGTCTTGTGGCAGTCGCTTGGGATCCATCTGAAGATCTTCCGGAGGAGTCAGAGGGTGTGGACACAGGTGGAGGAGACGGAGTTGGCCTGTGTTGTCATGGTGCACGCTGAGTCGAGGATGACACCGTGGTTGTGTGTGTGGTCTGTAGAGGTGGGGGGCTGCCAAGTGTGGAGGGGCCACCAGGAGTCATCCTAGGTTGAGGAGGAGGGTCCTAGGTTAAGGATCTCATCTTGTCAGAGTTTAGCTTAAGGCAGCTCTCCTTCTCCTAGGCGACGATTGCAGTGGTGGTCCATCCAGTGTAGGGGTGGTGAGTCATCAATGGTGACATTGTTGCTGGCAGAAGAGATGGGGTCGAGTGAGCATCCGACGATGTCCATTCGTGAGTTGACCAATTGTTTGAGACTGATTGGGTCAAGGTTTTCTAGTAGCAAGGAGGTTTTGTGGTTGTTGTGGTCATCGGTGTGGAAGTTGAAGTCTCCGAGGAGTAGGTAGTTGGTGGAGGCAAGTGTGGGGGGGCTATGAAGTTGATGATGGAGTCACTACTAATCTGGGTGGAGGCCGGGTGGTATTTAGATGAGGGTGTTGCAGATGGTGGCCTTCAGGGTGATGTGGACTTGGAAGTGGAGGTGCTCCATGAGGGGTGAGTGTTCCTGTGTGTTGATAGACAGAGGGAGTCTTGTGGTTGATGGCTAGACCGCCGCCTGGTCTGGGAGGTCGGTCTTTGCGGAGCAATTTGTAGTCTCTGGGATGGTAAAAGTGATACCCGGTTCTGATGCTGATTGCCCATGTCTCGGTGAGGAAGGTAATGTCCGGGAAGATGGGGTCTATCAGGTCCCAAAGTTCCACGGTGTGCTTGTGAAGGGAGCGGATGTTGAGGAGGATGCACTTGAGGTGATTTTGATTGGTGTGCGACGGTTCTGCGGCTAGGTGGTCTGGCATTTGGAGTGTGGAGAAGGTGCGATGGCAGTTTTGGTAGGGAAAAGGTCAGTGGGTGCCTTTAGCAGAAGCAAGGTGGCAGGCGGTCGAATGTCCTGGGTTCAGTAGGCAGAAAGTTTTAGCATTGTATCGGTGGATGGTGCGAGAACCAAGGTAGGTGGCACTGGGCGCAGACGGGTGCAGACGGACTTGAAATTGGCGAGCCTTTGGCGTGCCAGCAGCCACCCTTAAGAAGGGGGGGAGGGAGCGATTGGTCAGCTGGGAGGGCGGGAAAGTGCTTTGAGTGCAGTGGGCGGGGCCACAGGGGCAGCAGCGGTAGGGAGGGAAGCCCAGGTGCAGCAAAGGGGT
This sequence comes from Pleurodeles waltl, assembly GCF_031143425.1. Taxonomy (NCBI): domain Eukaryota; kingdom Metazoa; phylum Chordata; class Amphibia; order Caudata; family Salamandridae; genus Pleurodeles; species Pleurodeles waltl. Next base: position 1,069,370,537 of record NC_090448.1, read on the forward strand.
AGAGAGCTAAAAGCAGGAACAAGTGAAAAAGTGCAAAAAGAGAGGGAAACAGTAAAGAGGAGGAAAAACAGGAAAAACGGAAAAAGAGGTAGACACAGATGGCCACCAGGGGTGATGCACAGGCAGGTGCCTGCGGGTTGAGGGATGTCTGGAACACAGAGCTGGCAGGCTCTGTCAGGCTCACACGAGCTGCAGCAGCAGTGGCCACGCAGGAGGGAGCGACAGACACTGGCCAGATCAGTGGAGTCACCCTTCACTGCGCAGCAGCCACCCTTAAGAAGGGGCGGGGAGGGGATGGGATTGGGCAGCTAGGAGGTGGGTGGGTGGCAATGCACTTCGAGGGCAGAGATTGGGTTGCGGGGGCAGCAGCTGCAGAGAGGGAAGCGCAGGAGCGGCAAAGAGGCAGAGCGCCAAAAGCAGGAGCGAGTGAAAAAGTCCAAAAAGAGAGAAAAAAACTGTAAAAAGGCGGAAAACAGGGAGGACAGAAAACAGGCACACACAGATGGCCACTAGGCCACCAGAGATGAGGCACACGTGGTGCCTGCGGGTGGAGGCGAGCCCATAACACAGAGCGGGCAGGCTCTGTCAGGCACACACAAGCGCCAGCATCACTGGCTACGCAGGAGTGAGCGACGAATGCTGGCCACTACAGACCTGCAACACCTAGACACTGACTACAGGTGGATCTCCAGGATGATCAACATCCAAAATGGGGCCCAATTACAATCTCTGGAGAAAGCAGCTGACACGCAGTCAGGTAAAGAATCTCTGTTGCTTTGCTCATGGAATATTAATGGACTCATGGGCAGACGTTAGATCAAGACTGTCTCCACTATATCAGAACTTTCAACATCATTCTGATGCAGGAAATCTGGCTGGCAGAACCATACCACCTCCAAAAATACATGTGCTTCTCAACACCAGCCGCAATAGGAGTGAAGTTTGGTTATCTGCAGGACAGCCTCGCCATGTATATATCTCATCAGCTTGTTCTGTCACAGCTAGGCTCCTCGTCTCTACACTTTCATTTGTTAACACTATCACACTCACCATAATGGCGGAGAATCAGGCAACCGAGCTACCAATTATAAATATATACATTCATCTTAAGCAATTTCTTACCTGAACAGCTTAAAGTCCTTAATTACACTGCATTTTTTCTTTAATACACAACTCTATCTATTTCCAAACCTGTATGCATATGTTATTGTAAGAAAGTAGCCTGCATCAGGATTTCTAGATAGTCTCTCCAAATGGATGGTCAGTGTTGAATGAGTAGAACTACGAGTCCCCATCCACATCAACTTTTCTCATTTAAAAGCAACCATATTCCTCATATAAAAAGTCAAAAGTAGATGTAGGAGGCACCTCAAAAATGTCCTTCAAAATACAATTAATTTGTAAAAATGTATTCAGTTCACAGAATTAATTTCAGTTTCAATATCCAGCTCTGTTGTCATGTTACTTCCATTTAATAGTACAACCTACTCTGTAGCTAAGTCATTATGCAGCTCTTCCAATACTAATATAGCCAACAAGATTCCACAACTCCATTTATCAAGACTATATCATCAAATGAAAAACATTTTAATTCACTCTTGATTCCAAAACGGTCCTCATCAAATCTTGATCTCCACTCTTAATTATAGATAAGACAGCTTTCTTTTGGCCACTATATGTCACATATTAATATTCAGCAGTATTTAATTCTATACATATACTTATTTTGTGTTGAGACCATATATATATATATATATATATATATATATATATATATATATATATCTATATATATGTATATATATATATGTATGTGTGTGTGTGTGTATATATATATATATATATATATATATATATATATATATTTATACAAGTCCCTACAGCATTTCAGAAGACTTCCATATTTAATTCCATATTTACATAACCCGTGATAAGGCCAACTATGGTTCTTCACTGCTTTAGCACGTCGCCTCACGCAAACTGAGGTTTCTACACAAATATGTGAGCGTGTCTATGGAGGTTAGATGACAGATCAAGAAAAGACATTAACATCGTCTCTACTTTTCACAATCTTGTTTCCTGTATTTTCTAATCATGACCCTAATGCAGACAGCCATGGACGTGCATACCATACAAAATATTTGAAAATAATGAATCTTGACTTGATTGTGCCTTTGACATGTGCTTTAATTAAATACGAAATCCGCTGTATTGCCTAATTCCAATATGAACGCCAAATTCATTTCATGAATAAATGCAATCGTTACTGTGTGAAATATTTATGAAGCTAGAGATTTTGTCCAGAGGATAATTCAAGTTACTAATTTAAGCAAGAGTCAAGTTGATTTTTATCAGGTGCTCAGTGAACATTTGCAAAAGTCTTTCAGTGAACTGAATATTGTCAGATAAAATCATCATCAATTTCAATAACAAAAACATAATTAATAATGGAACAGCTGTTTCATACTCTGTAGACCTCCAAGTGTGTTGTTTTCATTTTCAAGGATTAATACCTTAATACAATTTTGCAACATTGTGTAGCTTTAAATATATATCATGTTCAAGAATTGTTCACAGAAAAATATCTTAATTTATGATCATATTTAAGCTTCTTTGTCTTTGTTTGCAAAAGGTCAAGGTCAGGCTAACACCCCACTACTTACATTGACAAGAATGCAATGCTCAAACTTAGCTTCAAACATAAGGCATGGATTGGCCGTGTATCTGGTGGTACAGACAAGTTACTCAGTGGAGGAGAAATACGTTCATATATGAAGGTCTAGATTGCATAGCATAGGTGTGTGATTAACCAAAGAAAGCATCCGAACTAGAAAGAGCTAAAGAGCTGAGGAACTGGAGCAAATAAGCTTCAGTGAATTATTTTGTAATGTTTTTGTGTTTATCATATATAGCACTAAACTAACCGCTTTGCTGGTCCTTCAAAGCAGTTGAATCCCAAAGAAATATGATAAATAGATACTTTGATTTGCCATGAGTTGTAAGTGTGGTGTACCTGGGTTCACTAATAGTTCAGGATTAGTCTGCAAAAAGTATAGGTAGTTTGTTAATTTCCGAGTAAGGCTGGGATAGAGACGTACGTTCATTGCTAGCTACTGAAGCCTTGTTTCAAGTGTGACAACCTTAGTTTGACATGGGTGGACGGGTTACTCCACCACAGATGTGGCAAGTGTTTCGTCTTCCATATTACGAGTGCTTTGTTACTTGGGCACTTGTAATATAGCGGGCAGAATATCTATCATGTTTTGATAGAGGATCATGGCCACAGATCACTTTATTCAAATGAGCTTCATTTTCGACTAATTGGTGGTTGGGTTATCCAAATGTTATAGGCAAGAGTATACGCATAATAATCAACAGATATTAGGGCTCGTTGGCATTTTTTTAACTGAATTCTTTCCACATTCATCAGAAGACTTTGCATTGTGTCTTGTACTCTACCAGTAGTAAAAATAATGCATTTATCCCAAGTTTAGTGTGATATTGAGACATATTTTTTTGCCTAGTGTTTGATTTGTTTGTTTGGGAAGTCTGTGAAGATTTTATTTCCGTAGTTCGATAATGATATGGCTGAAACAGGGGAAGAGGTGTGGAGAATTGGTTCCAGAGACAACAATGCTTTTCTAATGAGAATGGCAGGTCTAAATGAAATTGCATGACTGGAATTGTAACATTGCTTAACGATTGTCCCTGTAACTAGGGACTGGATTCAATGTAAGAAACCATACTTTTACTTCATTATGGACATTCACTTTTGTTATGTCCCATACCACAATGCCAATGCACAACAAAAAACAGTATCTAAGAAGAAGCTGAATGAAAAGGGACTGGCGAGCAGAAACTATCTTGCCTCATTTGTAAGGTAAGTTTTTCCTGCTTCTCTTGAGCCTGATCCTCCCACAATTGTCTCGTGCTACTCTCCAGTCTGTGCTTTTCCTTTTTTAATGTCTCAATTGTGATACTGTGGCTTCTTTAGAGGGCTCAGGGAAGAGGATTAGCTGTGACTCCTATCAGTGCTTGGAGAGTGGCAGACTCAGCATTCGTTTGGGCAACTGCCCCCTGCACAAGGCATCCACCTCCATTGTGTGTCATATGTGTCATATGTTTGGACAGTGTCCCTGCCTGGACATCCTCCCCATTTTGTATTCTGTTCTTTGTTGGGTTGGGCTGCCCAAGTCTAAGGTATCTGCACTCCTCCACTTCTATTAATTTAGTAAGACAAGGTGAGCTGCCTAATCACCTACACCTCCAATCCACCCAATCACTCCTCTTTTGATTTAATTGTGCATGAAGCTGCCAAAAAATGTGACTTCCCCTCTCATCCACATAATATCCAGATCCCTCTATTCCATTTGTTTGGGTAGGCAGACACTCCCATAGCCACTTGGGCTAGTTCCCCTCATTTGCTTTTGTGTGATTGATGGTCTATGCCTTAGCCAGCAGTTACCAATCCAATATTTGATCTAGCTGGCAGCCACTACTTAACCTGCCTCTTCCCCACCTCACACTGAATAAAACATGGTCTAAGATTTCAAATTATGGCCTTAAAACCCAGATATTTGATTTCTATGTAATCCCGAGCAAAAACATGTATTACTCTTTAAAAAAATGTAGGGTTACGTAAAATGTGCTAAATATATGGAACTTTGCAGATAAGAATTTTGTCTCCTCAGTGCAGAGGTACTGATAAGGTACTGGTTCAAGCACAAAATATTTTGAGAGAGACCTTCTTTCCTGTTCCTATGCCATGATCTTGAGTGACTTTTTAAACACATGGTATGCCATCTTGTTTGGTGCTCACTCTAAATACCTCAAAGTGCATTTCTTAAAAACTAAGTGTAATTATATGCCATCTTCATAAAATATCTGAAAATTTACAAAAATAGGGACCTTCACCACTCCTTTATCTAATCCAAGCCGTGGTAAATGGGGGATTATAGAGTGTCTCTGGGTTATTTTCTTAAGTGACATACTTTTTGTTGACTAAATAACTTTCAGTGATGTGAAGGAATTGTGGTACAGTTATGTAACCATTTATCTCACATCTAACTTTACATTGGCTTTCTTATAGTTCCTTGGAGTTAATTTTGCAGTCTCTCACAGCAAACACCAAGGTTACAGACCCTCACACCACAACTGTCCCTAGAAAAAGCTGAGCCTTCTGGAACAGTTTCAGATCTCTAGCTGGGGGGGAAATGCAGAATACCATTCAGTCAATGAAACCCACCATGCACTTCGACGACCCCATTCCCTCCCACCTACTGAAAGATATCCACCAATCCATCACTCGCCTATGGACAAATATTCTGAACACATCTCTTAAACAAGGATCCCTGTCAGAGTGCCTGAAGATAGGCCTAGTATCTCCCCTACTACAAAAAAACGGGCACGGACCACAAAGACATAAACAGGTTCCAACCTGTATCTAATCTGCCTTTCCTGGCTAAATTGGTTGGAAAATGCACCCACCATCAGCTATGCAAAAACATTAAGAATTTTGACCTTCTAGATAATCACCAATCAGGTTTCAGACCTGGTCACAACAATGAGGTAGCCCTTCTAAACATCCTTGATGTTATCCAAGCCTCACTAGACCAAAGAGAATCCTGTCGCCTAATACTTCGGGAATTATCTGTGGCATTTGACATGGCCAACCACAAACGCCTCAGAGAAACTCTTGAATTTAGAATGGGCCTAACAGGAGCTGTCCTTAATTGGTTCACCTCCTTCTTGCAGAACCAACAACAAAGAGTTAAAATTGGCAACACCCTGTCTGATGTTCCTGACATTGATATTGGCGTTCCACAAGAATCTACTATTTCACCAACACTCTTCGATCTATACATGGAACCACTCACGGAAATCATTAAACAATCAAAGTCTTGTACTACGTGTATGCTGATAATACACAACTTTACATCAAACTCTCCTCTCAAAAGGATATCTGGCATCTGAATGACACCCTGAAGAAAACACAGGACTGTCTGGAACAACCATCTAAAACTAAATTAGCTGAAAATCGAATTCATTCTTTTCTCCCCACCCCTTAGAAACCAGCACCCTCAACTATGGTCTTATGACCTCAAATCACTAAACTGCACACCAATTATCTGTGACTCTGTAAAATCACTAGGCATCACATTAGACTCTAATCTGAACATGCCAGCTCACATACACGCTGCACCCAGAAGCGGTAACCTACATCTACACCACATAAGACCTCTTAGAGACCTCAAAACAGCACTTCAATCTCTAGTGCTTTCAAGAATGGATCATGGGAATTGCCACTTTCATAGGTATTCCTAAAGCCAGCCTAGCCCCAATGAAAGCAACAAGAAATTTAGCAGCAAGACTCATCACAGGAACACAGCATTATGATCACATTTCCCCATCACTCAGAGCCCTAAACTGGTTACCAGTGGAAGCTAGGCTCCAACCGAATTTATTACACACAAAGCTCAACACAATTCTTGTCCTAAATGCATGGCGAATAGGATCAAACTATCAGGAAGCAGAAGAAATTTTAGAAATGCTAAACCCCTCAAACTAAACCAACCAGACTCAAAAAAGGAAAACACACAGTCACAGACTTGCCAGATCTGCTCCAAAAAATGTGGAACTCCCTACCAACCTCAACAAGAGCAATTACCTTCTTCATACTTTTCAAGAAGGATGTTAAAGCCTTTCTATTAGAAAATCATGTCATAAGGAGAACTTTTTATGTGTATTTCACCCTATTTCATTTTGGATTTTATTGTTTTGTACCATGCGCTTGAACTCCTGTGTAAATTGTATCCTAAGTGTTTGGTGCTTTACTGTACTGTAAGCATGATCAGTTCTCTTTGTACAGTGCTCTGATACCTTGATGGTCATTGTTCACACTAAATAAAACACTATAAATAAATATATAAATCACACTTCTGTGTGCATACTACAGTATGCATACTACAGTAATATGCACCCTCAAATTTTGGCACTGAAACAGAAACCGAAAAGGCTAAATCTAGATTTAGGGCCTTATTAAGAGGCTGGCATTCTGAAGGCAGCCAGCCTCATGGTGGTGGCCGGACCTCTGTGGCTGTAGTGGTCCAACCACCACATTATGAGGTTGGCTGGCAGACCTACCATTCTACTGCCATCCCCACCAGGATCAGTGATCTTGACGGGCTGACGTGGTCCTGGTTGTAATCAGCCAAGGCAGCGCTAAACTCAGTGCTGCCCTGCTGATTACAACCTTGTTTTCTGCCAGCCTTTCCATGGCGGTCTGACTGACATGAAAAGGCTGGTGGAGAACTGCCATGGCATGGCCAGTGCAGGGGTCCCCCTGCCCAGCACCCTTGAAATGTGCACTGTCTGCTGTGTAAACAGTGTGCATTTCAAGGGTGCTTGTGCACCCTGCGTGCAGCAGCATTGCCACCAGCTCAATTATGAGCCGGGAGCAATGCTGCTGCACTTTCCTTGGTCCCGCCCGTCAGCCCAATGAGAAATTTGTAATAGGTCCGGTGGGGAGATCGCCACCTCAACAGCAGTCTCCTCACCACAGGCCTGGCAGTCGGGTTTTCCGACTGCCAAACTCGTAATCAGGCCCTATGTTTTTTTTTAACAGAGCAAAATCCAGTTCTTATCCCCTGGTTATCTTCACAAAAATAGAAGCATTTTCCTGATAATTCAGCAAATGGGAAATGTATTTGTACACATATTCAGCCAATGCACATTTCAGAGGGAACACAGTTCATTTTCTCAGTCAAATGGATACCATGTTTATTAGCAGAGCAGCATGCTTAGTATTGTGCTAAAATTAAGTGGTAATAACATTACTAATTATATTAGGGGATTATCCAATTGCAGGACAATTTGTGTTGTGGCGTCAGGAGCGTTGAAATTTATTCTGTACAATCAGCAGGCATCTTGTTATCAGTTATGTGTGTTAGGATGGTAGAAGCATGGATTTACTTGATGTGTTACAAAAATTAGTAATTTTCGGAAAGTCCTTGTCTACGTATCATAGAACTTTGAGAGCGCTCCCTAATGTATTCTATACACATTGTGCATAAAGTTAAATGCAGGGATCCCCATCTTCCTGAGATCAACACTTTCAAAGATGAATTTGCCTTGGTTATTTGTCTGCGGTGCATATATTTATGGAGTGCTGCCTTACAGTGTTATTCCTTTGACATAGGATGGGTCAAATCTTGTGCCCGAGCTACAATCTACCAAACCCTGGAACTTAGAATATATGAGTTATATTTCTTTCTAAACCTTTAGTACTATTTGACTGGCACAGTTAGTAAAGGAATTCAAGCTCCACATTCCCAGCTGCAAACCTGGCAAATTCAAAATGTCTAACTGACAACCATGGGGTTCAGAATGCAACAGAATATGTTGCTGCATAATTTAAAATAGGAAAATGATTTGGTTTACTATTGAGATCTAAAGCATTTGCATTTAGCCATTTGTTTTAGAAAGTGTTGAATTATAATCCTCTTCCAGATGCATTTTATTTAACTCAGGTCACCAATGTTTTGGTCTGGATTTATAAGCAGAACTCTGTACAAATAACAAAAGCACATCATATACATTGTCTTTTTTGTGTGTTATATCATGTTCTAGTTTTAAAATACTACAACATAAAGCAAGGTATCTAATAGGGTCCTGACTCCGTCAGTTCAAAACGTTAATGAGGGCCTACAAATACTTACCACAGGATCTAATATTTGACTCAATGCTGTAGGTCTGACATGAAAATCAAGGTAATTTGAGCTACTTGGCTTTGAGTTTGTGGATTGTGCAAATAAATCCAGATCTAGGGCCCTATCATGAACACGTGTGCTGGCTCAGAGTTGAGCAGGGCATCTGTTCTTATCCTGAATGCCTCTGTATCAGTGCTTGCGCAGCAGACACCACAACTACAAAATGGTAAACAGTAAGTGTCCTACTGTGTTTCTGAGCTGAACTACCTCAGAAAAATTAGGAGTTAAGTTTATGTGTTTTAGACAGTGCGATACCTTAAAAATATACCCCTGTTATGTGTAGGAGGATGGCTCTCTGTGTAGTGTGCAAAAGCAATGCACACTGTGCAGAGAGTCCAGGAAACCACACATTAGTTTACAGAGGTAAAAATTAGACCACCTAATGCTCTAATTTGTGTGGTAGCTTGGTCGAGCAGTTAGGCTAACCTTGGAGAAGTGCTAAGCATTTGTTGTGCACACAGTATCAATAAAGGTGAACACACACTCAAAGAATAACTTGAGACATTTAGACCAAGATAATCAAAATTGGGTAAGTACTTTTTAAGTTATGCTTTTACATACTTTAGCAAAAATAGTATTTTTGTGTGTAATTACTCACCTTAGGAATCAATGGGAGAAAAATTTAAAAATGCATATAAAATCAGGCAATGTGTTTACCAATGTCTCCTGTTTTTAGGTCAAGGGAATTGAGGAGTCCTATGGGCCAACCGGAAAAGTTCAGATGGCTCCCAGTGCAAGCGGAAGCAGCTACTGAAATTCTTGGAGCTGGTGCAAGACATGTGAGAGGGACCACTTGGAAATGCACTGCACAGGAATGCTTCAAGATGAGGCCCGTGGGCTCCCTTGGAGTGTAGAGGGGTGGAGGATCCTTAGAGCAAAGCCTGTTCTCCTTTGCTGGAGCCAGGGAGGCTGGGTGCACAGCAGATAGGTCAACCAAGAGCTGTGCCCTAAGGTGTCCTTGGAACCAGGACGTAAGTCACTTTGAGGGTGGATTGCAGGTTAGCAGGGCCACTCTGGGGTATGGTTCATCTGTGTCCTGAAGTCCCTCGACTGGTGCTTGCTTCTGTTCCTTGGCAAGCGCGGAGTAGACTTTTCTTATGGATGTCCGACGTTGGGGGTCCAGTACCCCTGGCTACTGCATGGCTCAGTCACTGGAGAACAAAGTGCCACTAAGCTTGGCACACTTGCAGGGATTGTCCTCAGGGTTCATTGAGTGAAATTTGGTCTGGCTGCGGTCTTCAATTCCTTGGTCAGCAGCTGGTTAGTAAACTGGACTTTATTGGTTTCTGCTTCTTGGTTACAGGGAGTGATGTCTTCACTGTGGAATCATATCAGTGGCAATTTTCAGAAGGTCGGGGGTCCTCTGTGGTTTTGTAAAGTCCATCTGGTGTCTAGTCATCTCCTCAGCGTTGATTGTCGAGTCCTGGGTGCAGCAGGCAGGGTTTGGACCTTTTTCTTTGCGCAGCAGGACTTCTGTTCTTGAGCCTTGGGTCTTCTTTGTTGTGGCCTTCTCTGTCCCTTTGATCTGATCGGTAGGTCTAGCGGTGCCCTCTAAATACTACATTTAGTGTGCATTTAGCTGGGTTCCTAGTAGTGGCCAATAGGCCATCTACCTTAGGGTGGCAACACCCACAATGTGGCCTCTTCCTGTGGGCAGAGTTCTATATCTCTGATTGGCTATTTTCCTACCATACAAGATGGAAGAAAATTAAATGGAGGGGTCACCTCATACACAACACCTTAGGAGTGGTGCAGGCTGGGGGTGTGGCCACTCCTCCTGTCCTTTGTGCTTTTTTCTGCCATTGCTCCCACCAAAGGAGGGGTTTTGCAATGGAGGTGGCCATTTACTGCTAGCATCAGAGCTGGGGGTCAAGTTTCAAGGGCAGCAAGCCCTTTGAAGCTCGCAGGCAGGGCCGTGCACATTCCTGGGGGAGGAGGTGTAACACCTCTGCCCAGGAAGGGCTTTGTTTTCTGGACCCAAAGAGCAAAGGCCCTCACCGCAGGGTTCCAGAATCTTGTCTGGTGGTGGCAGGCTGGTTGTGACTGGCCAGCAACCATGCCAAGGTTAGTTTTGCAGAAGTCATCTCTAAGGTGGCCCCTGGGTACATTTTGCAATAAATCCAATTCTAGTACCACTTTGGATTTATTGTTCTGAGTTGTTTAATACCAAACAGCCAAGGAGTTCAGAATGGCCATTATGTAGCTGGAAAATTCAGACTGACCAGTGTCCAGCACATGCATTTAAAATGGCTGCTCTGTACACTTACTATGTCACTGATTTGGTAAGGACACAGTAGGGTCATATTGCTCATGCATCTATGCCCACACATGCCGTATAGTGCACCCTGCCTTAGAGCTGAAAGGCCTGCCGGAGGGGTGAGTTACCTATATTGCATGCAGTGTGTAGTGGACAGGTCACAAAGGCTGTGTGCCATGTCAGTTTTGCATTTTAAGATTGTGCCAGGACACTTATCCGGCAATGGCAGTGCTGAGTGCACTTGGATGCATGGTCCCCGAGGGTGGCACAATCTATCCTGCTGCCCTCAGGGTCTCAACCTTAGTACCCCATGCCCTGGGTACCTAGGTACCATTTACTAGGGACTTATAGTGGCAGCTAGAGGTATTGCCAATTGTGCCAATGCATCAGAACAGTTTTGGGAAAGAGATCTGGCCCAGGGAACCTGGTTAGCAGGGGCCCTGGGCACTAACAACTTTGAAACCACAACAAGTACCAGGCAAAACGCAAGGGGGGCTAACCATGTCAAAAGAGGCACGTACTCACACTATAGGCCCCAGACTTCTCCATGGCAAACCAGCAGAAAGGGTCACAAAGGCACCATTAGAAAAAGAGCCCTAAATAAACATAGAATAAATTACTGAAAGAGAAACTAAGGAGCATTAAAATCACGTTCCAAGTATGATGTCTTCGTCCATATACGACTTAATTGTCATAACACCTGGAATGTATTTTCTGCTTCCTCAATGTGATTTTCATTATGAAATCCCATAACATTCTCTTTTCTTCCAGTAGGCCATGCTAAATATGGGGTTGACAGATATCTTTATTTCTATGCATTGCATATTCTTAAATTTAAAAACGTGTTTGTATTTTATTTGCTTTCTTCGTGTATTCTTTACCCCCTTTACCCCCTCATTGACTGTTTATTGTTGTTAGAAATGGGGTCTTTGGTTGGCAGTCAGAATACCCCCTGTCCAAGCAAGGACCCTCACTCTAGTCAGGGTAAGTCACACACAATCCAAATTATCCTGTGCCCACCCTCTGGTAGCTTGGCACCGAGCAGTCAGGCTTAACTTAGAATGCAATGTGTAAAGTATTTATGCAATTGATCATGCAATAGCACAGTAGAACACCACAAAAATACACCACACAGTGTTTAGAAAAAAAATATAATATTTATCTGATAAAATGCAGGTCAAAACGATTAAGATGAAATAAGTATCTGTTGGGATATCACTATAAAAGTGATATAAAGGGTCTTTAGCCTTTTAAAAACAATACATGTCTCTGTCGAGCACAAAGTACCTGCCCAGGAAGACCCATTCAAAATGCAGATGTATGCAAGTGAGGCTGAGTATCCTGTGTTTGGGGTGTGTCTGACTGAATGCACAAGAGAGCTGTCAACTAAACATAGGCAGACGTGGATTGGAAGGCACAGAAGGATTTAAGTGTAGAGAAATACTCACTTTCTAACATTAGCATTTCTAAAATAGTAATATAAAATCCAACTTCATCAGTCAGCAGGATTTTGTATCACCTTTCTGGCCATACTAAATATGACCTTCCTACTCCATTCAGATCAGCAGCTACCACTCAAACAGTATATGAGGGTAGCCTCAATGTTAGCCTATGAAGGGAGCAGGCCTCACAGCAGTGTAAAAACGAATTTAGGAGTTTTACACTACCAGGACATGTAAACTACACGGTACATGTCCTGTCTTTTGCCTACACAGCACCCTGCCCTATGGATTACCTAGGGCATACTTTAGGGGTGACTTATATGTAGAAAAAGGGGTTTTAGGCTTGGCAAGTACTTTTAAATGTCAAGTCGAATTGGCAGTGAAACTGCACTCACAGGCCTTACAAGGTCAGGCCTGAGACATGGTTAGGAGGCTACTTCTGTGGATGGCACAACCAGTGCTGCAGCCCACTAGTAGCATTTAATTCACAGGCCCTGGGCACATGTAGTGCACTTGACTAGGGTCTTACAAGTAAATTAAATAAGCCAATTGGGTATGAGCCAATGCCACTATGTTTTAAGGAGAGAGCATATGCCCTTTAGCACTGGTTAGCAGTGGTAAAGTGCGCAGAGTCCTAAAATGAGGTAAAAAAACAGAAGGAGGAAGGCAAAAAGTGTGGGGGTGCACTGCAGAAAGGCCATTTCCAACAATTGTCAATTGTTTATTTTTGATCAGCAGTTTGTCTCTCATACTGAGCTCATTGTTCGATGCCTTCCCTACTCTTAAATCATAATACACATTTTGAATTGATAATGAGCACAGAAGGAGGTACCGAAACACCAGTCCTGATATGTGAATGCAGCAGATATCAGAGACGGTGGCAAGTAAATATGTTAATTAATGTTGATTCAAGTCTAAAATATGTTGCATATGGCAGCCTATCTCAAGCATAATAGCTGATATTAACTGAGACATCTCTGTCTTTTTACCCAGGGAAATACTGAATACATCAAAGTCGGTTGCTTTATCTCTCACTCCTTAACATGTGAGCATCAAACTCTCATGTTTGTTTAAGTAATCAATTTTCATTACAGAGCAATTAAGATAATTCAAGTGATTAATACTATGATTTATGTTCATTAGGATTTAATTAAGATACAGCACAGCCCTGCTTTAGCTTTTTTCCCCACCCATGTGCATGTAAAATGTATTTAGAGATGGTTTTGAAGTGTTAGATAAGTCAACGTGAAGTATCACAGCATGTAATACAACGCATGTGTAAAGCAACTCGTAATGGCGGAAGGAAAAATAGTTGCAATTGTAATCCAGTCACGCAATGAAGTCTTTAGATTTGAGATGGTGAGTGGAGTCTGCTGTTACAAGCGGCTAATTATGGTAGACTTTCTAATCCCAAACCTCCCCATTGGTTTCTTGGGACCAAAACGAACACAACATATGTCAAGAATAGATCATTCTGAATGTTCTTTACTAAGCAAAGGCAAGATGGCTGCTAGAACAGGTTGTGGTTTATACACCTCTGCATCTCAATCTCAAGAGAACCAGTGACTTTCCTGTGCCCTACTGCCTGCGGTCCATCCCGGATTTGTTTATTTATATGTTTTTTGTTTATCCAGCACATCACTTCTGAATATAATCTCCAAGGTGTACTGCAGCTTGAATGATGTGGGTCCTTCAAGATGTTGATTTCCACCATTGATTCTTGCAGGTCTGGTCCCACGCTCAGCTTGTTCCTGAAAGAGATAACAGTGCGCATTTGGTGTTTTTTGGACACCCATTCTCATGTGCAAGTATGCAGGAACATGGGTCTGAATATACATGTAGTTGTGTTTTCACAATTTATAAAGCCAATACATTCGTCTAAAAGTACACAAAAGCATCTATTTTATGCTACACAAGCGTACGTCAGCAATGAAGGTACAATTTTCTTACAAAAGGACATGCTAGTGTGTCCTTCTACTTCAGGGCTCCAAATCTGATTGATGTTGATTTGTCACTCTGTTCATTATTAAAAGAGTAATGTATCTGCTGGTTGTGCTCCCTTTTGGTTAGGGGAGTTTTCTGCACTTCTGATTGCCTGGGTTGTTGATATCAGCAGTTTGGTAATCTAAAATATTGCAGCTCGCCTTCTTTATTGCACTTTCAGTTTGAAATTAGTAGCAACACTTGTCCACAGTAAGGCCCTTTGCACAATTCACTGAACCATATAGGTAAATGCTGTACAGTTTATGATGGACTCAGTTTCCAAATATGTATCATCATATTCACCTCGGTTTGTTTATGGAAGCTATCTTATAGTTTCTTGATACAGGAGAACTTAGAAAGGTAGTCATGCTTTGTTGGTGACTTACCACTCTCTCTGCAATGATCTTTCCTTCTGTATCTTGAGTAATGGGCAATCATTTGTCAATCTGCTTAAATCAAGGCCGTTTTAGCAATAAGGTTATCTGATGATGTGCAGAAAGACACTGGAAGCTGACGAAAATATGTGCATTGTCTTGCCCCATTTATAATGTGTTGTGGTTACGCAGAACATGTTTCCTGCCTGATTCAGTCTCTGCTCCAAAAACGTTTGGAAAATTGTATAATACTAAATCTTGAGAATTATTGCATTTTACACATATTGCTAAATACATTGATTTTGCTGGTGCAAATACCATTTTACCCATCAAGCTTTTCTCAATCTCACCAATCACGTGTTTCAAGCTCAGGTGAAAAAAAAAATTGGTGATCAGTAATTTCCTGAAATCATTTGCAAACTCTACATTGTAAGCTACTGAATACTAAATGTATGACAAAATGCATGTTTAAGGCTCAGTAAGGAGAAACAAAGAAATGATCAAAGAGTGCAAATATTTATTGAATTATTTGAAATATATTTTGAACACTGAATTAACCCGATATAAATTAAGTGTTTTTCAACTCCCATGCATTCAAAATGTATTAAAAATATGGCTGTAAACTGTACAATGAAAGCAAATAGCAAGCTTTGCGATGAAACTTAAAGTAAAGATTTAATATGGACATGTTTGTTCGATTTGCACTTATATTAATATTTCTTTTAAAAATATTGAAAACTGAGTGTTCACCAGCATTCATATTCATTTATTTAAGCCATCTGAAAACAATAACATGGATGAGTGAACCTATCAAATTCGATTTAAATCTGTCAGCTTAAAGAACTGATCAGGTTTGGAGCATCAAACAGACTTGCAGATTTGACATTTCAAAGTGCAATTAAAAAGTCCATCTATGTATGTTAATACTCGGATGTATTTATGAGACTATTCATTTGTGGAGTAGACAATAATGCAAAGAGGAAGAATGAAGAGTTTGTAGGGGAGGAGAAAAGGATTTTGTGAACAGGCTGAAGGGGTGTGAACTGGAGGGATTTGCAAGCAAAATGGTGACGGAAGAAGGATGAAAGAGGACAGAAGACGGAAGTGAAAGGGGTGTGAATAAGACAGGAAAAGAGGAAGAAGACTCAAAAGACTGAGAAACAAGGGAATTGCGGAAATATAAACCTAATAAGAATTGCTTTAATAAATAGTATCTGTTGGATATGACCATCTGTTGCATGATATTCCCCCATATTTCTGCCTTCTGTTACAGAACCTGTTTTTGTGGGCCATAGACACCTGTGCACTTACTGGTGCTAACCAGTGTTAAGCTCCTTATTAAATATGGTAAAAGTGGAACACACCTAATTCGCACATTTAATTTACATCTTAGTCCCTAGTATATGGTAATACCTGTACCCAGGGTTGGTAAATTAAATGATGCTAATGACCTGCAGCACTCACTGTGCTGTCCGTTGCACTAGCCTTGTAAAGTATGCTTCTACGCCTGCCACTGCAGCCTGTCTGTGCAGTTTTTAAACAACTAATTCCTCCTGTCAAATTCACCCTTTTGGTAGGCCTCAGCCCTGCCTTTTTATCTATAAGACATCCTATGATAAGGCCCTATTGCCCAGTAAGGAAGGGGGCATATTAGTTAGAAATGGGACATGTATAAATAAATGTTTTGCATGTTCTTGCAAAACCTCCAAAGACATTTTTTAACGTGGCATGATTGGCTCTCCCATAGGAAACCCTGGTTTACATTATACAAACTTATAATGCTTAATGTGAGATAACAGGGCTGATTGCCGAGGCCCTCTAACTTTTTGCCCCCTTTTTGCTGGTGTTTTCCTGGCTCTGATGGTGTCCTGGGTACTTCTAACCAGTCCCAGGGCCTGTGCTCTGTGTAAACTCAGTATGCAAATTAGGCTAATTAAAATTGGCTACGTCAACCTACCTATAAGTCCCTAGTATATGGTAGGGCATGTAGGTTTAGGGACCCCAGCTTAGGTAGTGCACCAATAGGTGCACTGCTGAGGTGCCCAGTGTCATTTTAAAGGCAGGCCTGCCTTGCTGGCTGCTTTTAAATTAAAGTTATATGCAAATTCGACTTTGGAATTAAAAGTAGTTCAAGAGTCTTAAACTACCTTATTTTTACATATAAGGGAACGCCACTAAGGTGTTCCCTATGTCCCCCTAGGGCTGGGTGCTATGTAACTATAAGCAGGGACCTTATAAAAATAGTTTTATAAGCCCTGGTGAGGTAAAACAGCCAAATTAATTTTTCCCTCATTGTAATGAATGGCCTCATTAGGCTAGAATGGGGAGACTTTATTTTCATCTTAAAAGTCCCCTTAAGTAACAGATACCAGAAGTTTGGTATCAAATTAATTGTTAGAATAAATCCCACAACTTTCAGTTGTGGGATTTAATATAACTTTTCAGGTAAAGAGTTTTAAACTTTACCTGAAAAGTTGCCAACTTCAGCCCTGCAGTGTTTTTGCTGCTGTGCTCTGATTGGCCAGGCTGCCTTGATGAGGTGTGAAGTGACCTGGCTCCACACAAAGAGATGTACCTGGGGGAGGAGATCTCCCCTAATCAGATGGTGAAGCAGGAAGGGGGAGGGCTGCCAAACTGGTCTTCAAAGGCAGGGAAGGACATTTGGAGCAACCCAGCAACACCCTCACATCCTGCAAACCTAGACAATTAGGTGCCCCCTTGATTAGATTAGGAGAGGGCAGGAGAGGGGTGTGTTTAGGATTTTTAGCCACACCAGTGGGTGGGCTCAGCCAGATGTGACCTCCAAAAATCACTTTCAGCCATGATGGATTTTTGAGGATGGTTCTCTCTAGGTTGATTTTTGCCACACTTCCCAGGAAGTGGTCATCACAGGGAGGAGGACCCTGCACCTAACTAGAGAACCAGGACCCCCCTGTTTTTCACCCAGGAGCAGGGATACAACTGGCAGACCTGCCCCCACACCTCAGATCCCTACCAGATTCCAACAAGGAAGAACTACAGGAGGAGAAGAACTGCCTTGCTGGACCCCTGACCTGCACCTGGACACTGCACTCTGGAGGACTGCACCAGCTGCACACTTGGGCTTCACCACTAAAAGGACTTTACCTGTCTTCTACTGCTTCAAGAAGGGACTCCCTGTTTGCTACAGGTACAACGGAGCTGCCCAGAGTCCCCTGCATCAAGTCCTGCAAGCAGAGCCCAGCTGACCAGCGTCCAGTGGCCATTTGAGGATTCTGACGTGGTGCATTCTGGGAATTGTAGTCCCAACTCCCAAGGAGCGACTCAGAGCTTCTGGAACCTTGGATCAAGTTGTGGGCACTTCAAGGACACAAAGAGTACCTCTGGAAGAAGATCCAGAAGTTTTGGAAACGTTTGGAGCAACTCCATAAGTTGAAGAGATGCATTGTGGGAGTTGTAGTCCCAGACCCCAAAAGTCACACCAGAGCCTCTGAAGCCTTGGCTGGTGCTGTGGGCCACTTTCCTGAATCAAACAGTTCTGAAAGTAAGCGTGACAGTGTTACCTCATGGGTGGCCTGAACTCTGGACTTTGTTCCTTTCTAGTGTGACCTTTTTTAACCCTTTGAGCGCTAGTTGCTTCTATGCACTAGAAAGCATTAATTCTTTAAAAATTCATATCTTCGGTTCCCCTGATCCGAT
The DNA here is from genome assembly GCF_031143425.1 of Pleurodeles waltl. Classification (NCBI taxonomy): domain Eukaryota; kingdom Metazoa; phylum Chordata; class Amphibia; order Caudata; family Salamandridae; genus Pleurodeles; species Pleurodeles waltl. The sequence continues at coordinate 1,069,389,039 of NC_090448.1, forward strand.
TTTATTCTTTTTGTCATTTTAAAGATAAAAATATAATAAATATTTATAAATTGATTTTTTTTTTAACAGTTTTTTTGTGTTTTACTTAATTACTGTTTTGAGATATTTAAATGCTTTACGCTTTGTCTCCTAAGTTAAGCCTTGTCGCTCGTTGCCAAGCTACCAAAGGTTGAGTTAGGTTTAACTTACTGAGACCTGAGTGGCCCTAAGTGGAGGTTAGTGGCCTATTGCTAAGTGTAGGTACTTACCTGCCCTTACCAATAACCCATTTTAGAAACAATTTCAGCTTGGGAGGGATAGAACAATTATTCAATGACTCCTTGTAAAGTAAGCGAAGTCCAACTTAATGATAAAGTCGGATTTTATATCACTATTAAAGAAAATACACTTTTAGAAAATTGTCTTTTTTCCCTGCCTAAACCAAAAGGCCTTTCTGTCATTGTCTAGTGCCAAATGTTTGCTGATGTAGTGAAATATAAATTACTCTGAGAGATTGGAAGAAAGGTTTTGGACATGAAGACCTGTTTTCCTTTCTTCAGCAGGATGACCTAATAGCTGTACCTAGCACCTTCCTGATCTTCAAAGGATGCCTAACCATTCACTGTCAAATGTAGCTCATACCTGGACCTGCCTCCCCTTGATCTTCCCAGTTAGGCTTGCTCCAAACCCAGGGGCAGAGAGGAGCTGCCCAGAACTTGCAAAGGGGATGGACAAAGGGCTACCCTCCACCCACAAGCTGGCACTGTAGATAAAAGTCGACCACACAGACCTCTCGTCAGGCCACTCTTAGACCTGTGATGAGTCAGAAGAAGGACACACCTTTGCAGTCTGGATCCAAAAGAAAGACTGGACTTCCTTGCCTTGAACCCAATGCTCCTGAAGTGACTCAAGGGATCGTGTGTAAGTACAGGGACATAACAAGGTTGCAGATGCCTTTTCCCTGCAACTGTCCAGTTCCAACTGGATCTTCCCTGGACCGTGCTGCTCGCCTCTGTTTAAGTGAGCCCTCCTCCTGTCCAAACTGCAAGAGCCGGGACTTAGAAACCTTTGGCAGAGTTTGCACTGAAGAACTAGAGGGAGACTAGAATTACCATCAAGCTGAAGCCACCAATGTTGAATTTGCGGTCGGATCTAACTTTCCAGTTTGCCCTGCTGAAGGTGATCTTACTTCCATCCAAGTTTCTAAGTGCCTCATAATGACTTTGCCAGACATAATTATCTGACCGCCAATGCCTCACGGAAGAAGCTGCAGTCATACTGGTCCCCCCCCCCAGTAGTACTATGATGTTTTCATTGGACTGACTCGCCGAAACTTCATATTATCAGACCAGCAGAAACAGTGCCACGGCACACCAGCACCTTTTGGATTTGCACTGTCTGCAGGCAGTAGAGGGAGGGTTGTTCACACCTTACATGACAATAGGCTGTGTCCTGCCCTCACACAATGGGCTGAATTACCCCTTACAAATGTCTGGAGCCAGGGCTAGGTTGAGAAGAGTTGTGTTACACTTGGAAGGTCCCTTTGAAGTCACCCCTGAACTAAGGCATTTTTGAGTATAAGTAGACAGGCTCGGACCCCATGATTTTAGAATACTTCTGGAACTGGGACTGAACCCCTGTCAGAAGGACTGCTGAACTGAAATAGGGACTGCTCTTCTGATGTTGCCCTGCTGCCTGCTGTCTTCTGGATGGCTTAAAGGACTCACTAGATTCCTTTTCTGTATGTTGCCCTGATGCCAGTTGCTCCCTGACTTGGACTTCACTGGCACTAATGGACTGCCAGGAGGAACCACCACCACTTGCTTTGGTGACTTGGCTTACTGCTTCTCTAGTGCCCCCATCTACATGTTCTCCCTAGGGCTTAGTGTCTTGCCCTGTGTCTTTTCAATAGTAGCACAGGGTGAGCACTTGATATTGCCCTTTTTTATGCCATTTAGCATGTGAGAGTGCTTCATTTTCCTCACAACTTTACACCCAGTGCAGGAGGAGCACCTTGTCTTGCTGGGAAGGCACAGCATGTGGACTCACACTGCAGAGAGCTCCTTGAACAGAGTGCTGCCCCTGGATCATCTTCGCTCTTGGAGACAAAGTGAGTTCCCCAGCATGACCAGCTACACCCCTCCCCCCCACACTGAAGGGGGAAGTATGACAGCTGGCAGGATGATCCTAGGGTTAGATATACCACCGAATCTCTACTCTCACAGTGGCTCAAATCTCCCTCTCAACCCTGCCCCCTACTATGTCTTGAAGCTGTGGAATGGAACTGTCTTCTCTGTCACTTTGCACTGGATGTGATGGAGGATAAAAGAAGTATGAATTGTAATAGCCACAGCATGGAATTTTGGTCTTATTAACTATTGATCCTTCCCATGCCATAAGCTATCCACACTTATAGGCGATGAACAGTTCAATGCCATGATGGTCTAACTGAGACCTGGCTACATGACAGCTCTACACCTGAAATCAATCAGGCCCCCCCTCAGGATATTATGGGGGTGATTCTAAACCTGGCGGTCGGTGTTAAAGCGGCGGCCAACCCGCCAACAGGCTGGGTTCAAAAAAATTGAATTCTGACCCTGGCGGGAACCGCCAACACAGACAGACACTTTAACACTCCGACCGCCACGGCGGTACAAACAAACAGCGCGGCGGTCACCGCCAACAGCCAGGCGGCAGACAATGTACCGCCCACACTATCACAACTCACCAATCCGCCACCTTTTCCGGGGCGGGAGCACCGCCGATAAAAACACGGCGGAAACAGACTACGAACGGGAAAACGCACACCACTACGCACTCCAGGAGGAAGGAGGACAGCATGGAACCCGAATTAAACATCCTACCTGCTCTCGTCTACCTTCTCATCTACCACGAGTACGAAGTCCGGCGCAGACGACAACGGTGAGTACTGCACCTACGACACACGGGAGGGGGAGGACGAAAGGTTACGGCCACACACATATGCGACCCCCCCCCCAACTATGTACACACCAATGCAGAGCAACAAGTCACAGTGACACCACCCAAACACCCCTGAAAAATGCTATGACATAATCAAATTTGGAATAAATATTTATGTACCAAAAAGCTCCTGAAAATTATCGTACAACCATGAAAGATATTTACAAGAAAACAAATGATATACACATCAGTGTATAACTGAAGTAACAAGTCCTGCACATCCTACGAATTCATCATGTCCGTGGGCCAAAGTTTTGAGAAACAAGGGCAAAGCCCACACAGGAGACCTGAGTCCTTTGGAGAGAACACTGCAGGGGCATCAGATGTAAAAACTACAGGCACCTCAGGGGGAAGGGAAGGGGGGGGCACCACAGCCACATGAGTCCACGACGCCAGATCCACGAGGAGCCACCATGCCCACTGTACCATCCTGGGGAGTGCAAAGCCACAGTCTCTCAATGTCTCTACAGTGGGTGGGCTGCCCACTGTACCATCCTGGGGAGTGCAAAGCCACAGTCTCTCAATGTCTCTACAGTGGGTGGGCTGCCCACTGTACCATCCTGGGGAGTGCCAAGCCACAGTCTCTCAATGTCTCTACAGTGGGTGGGCTGCCCACTGTACCATCCTGGGGAGTGCCAAGCCACAGTCTCTCAATGTCTCTACAGTGGGTGGGCTGCCCACTGTACCATCCTGGGGAGTGCAAAGCCACAGTCCATCAGGTGGATGACAGTCTCCACTGGTCAAGGAGGAGGCATGGTGGGCACAGTGAACCATAAACAGTGCTTGAGACGGCGGTGCCCAGCGGAGCGGTGCTTGAGAAGAAGGGCCCAGCGGAGCGGTGCTTGAGAAGAAGGGCCCAGCGGAGCGGTGCTTGAGACGGCGGTGCCCAGCGGAGCGGTGCTTGAGATGAAGGGCCCAGCGGAGCGGTGCTTGAGATGAAGGGCCCAGCGGAGCGGTGCTTGAGACGGCGGTGCCCAGCGGAGCGGTGCTTGAGATGAAGGGCCCAGCGGAGCGGTGCTTGAGAAGAAGGGCCCAGTGGAGCGGTGCTTGAGACGGCGGTGCCCAGCGGAGCGGTGCTTGACAGGAAGGGCCCAGCGGAGCGGTGCTTGAGATGAAGGGCCCAGCGGAGCGGTGCTTGAGAACAAGGGCCCAGCGGAACGGTGCTTGACAGGAAGGGCCCAGCGGAGCGGTGCTTGAGATGAAGGGCCCAGCGGAGCGGTGCTTGAGACGGCGGTGCCCAGCGGAGCGGTGCTTGAGATGAAGGGCCCAGCGGAGCGGTGCTTGAGAAGAAGGGCCCAGCGGAGCGGTGCTTGAGATGAAGGGCCCAGCGGAGCGGTGCTTGAGAAGAAGGGCCCAGCGGAGCGGTCCTTGAGATGGCGGGGCCCTCTTCAGCGGTGCCTATCTCCACGGCGGGGCCCTCTTCAGCGGTGCCTATCTTCACGGCGGGGCCCTCTTCAGCGGTGCTCTTCTGCACGGCGGGCCCTCTTCAGCGGTGCTCTTCTGCACGGCGGGCCCTGTTCAGTGGTGCCTATCTTCACGGCGGGGCCCTGTTCAGCGGTGCTCTTCTGCACCGCGGGCCCTGGTCAGCGGTGCTCTTCTCCACGGCGGGGCCCTGTTCAGCGGTGCTCTTCTGCACGGCGGGCCCTGTTCAGCGGTGCCTATCTTCATGGCGGGGCCCTGTTCAGCGGTGCTCTTCTGCACCGCGGGCCCTGGTCAGCGGTGCTCTTCTCCACGGCGGGGCCCTGTTCAGCGGTGCTCTTCTGCACGGCGGGCCCTGTTCAGCGGTGCTCTTCTGCACCGCGGGCCCTCTTCAGCGGTGCCTATCTTCACGGCGGGGCCCTGTTCAGCGGTGCTCTTCTCCACGGCGGGCCCTGTTCAGCGGTGCTCTTCTCCACGGCGGGGCCCTGTTCAGCGGTGCTCTTCTGCACGGCGGGCCCTGTTCAGCGGTGCTCTTCTGCACGGCGGGGCCCTGTTCAGCGGTGCTCTTCTGCACGGCGGGGCCCTGTTCAGCGGTGCTCTTCTGCACAGCGGGCCCTGTTCAGCGGTGCTCTTCTGCACCACGGGCCCTCTTCAGCGGTGCCTATCTTCACGGCGGGCCCTGTTCAGCGGTGCTCTTCTCCACGGCGGGCCCTGTTCAGCGGTGCTCTTCTCCACGGCGGGCCCTGTTCAGCGGTGCTCTTCTCCACGGCGGGCCCTGTTCAGCGGTGCTCTTCTCCACGGCGGGCCCTGTTCAGCGGTGCTCTTCTCCACGGCGGGCCCTGTTCAGCGGTGCTCTTCTCCACAGTGGGGCCCTGTTCAGCGGTGCTCTTCTGCACGGCGGGCCCTGTTCATCGGTGCTCTTCTGCACCGCGGGCCCTCTTCAGCGGTGCCTATCTTCACGGCGGGCCCTGTTCAGCGGTGCTCTTCTCCACGGCGGGCCCTGTTCAGCGGTGCCTATCTTCACGGCGGGCCCTGTTCAGCGGTGCTCTTCTCCACGGCGGGCCCTGTTCAGCGGTGCTCTTCTGCACCGCGGGCCCTCTTCAGCGGTGCTCTTGGGACTCTTTGCAGATGGAGGGGGGAGCTCATCGGAGGGAAAGAGGTCAAGATTAGCCAGGAAAAGCTTTTTAGGTCCAAGGTAAAGGGTAGGAGAAGTGGTGATGGGAGTGGAGGAAGAGGATGTGGTTGTAGGAGAGTCAGGTGTGCTGTCATTGGGTGAAGGTGCTGGTGCTGTAGGCTGACGTGAGGTGGATGGCTGTTGGGTGGGTGTCTGCCTGCGTTTGTGTGTCTTGGAAGAGGGGGTGACAGACACAGTGGGAGAGGACACAGGGGACGTGTAAATGGCAGTGGGGGTGGTGACTGCACGAGTGTGGACTGTACTGGAGGGTGAGGTGGTGATGGAAGCACTGGCTGATGTTGGGGTGCATGCTGGTGTGAGTGTAGACGTCACAGGGAGGGAGGAGGGAGACGAGGAGGAGGGGGACACAGAGGTGGTTGTGACTGCTGGAATGTCTGCATCTGGGTGTTGCTTGGGTGAGTGTTTGTGGGATCTGTGGTGCTTGTGTCTGGATGAGCTGCTCTTGGGTGTTGAGGTGTGTGCAGCCTGGTCTGATGGTGTGGATGGGATAGGCTGAGGAACAGGAGACATAGACAGGCTGGAGGCAGTAAGAAGAGGGAGGCTGGAAACAGGGACAATGGCTGCCGTCAGTGCTGAGGCCAGAGCAGTGAACGCTCGTTGATGGGCAGCCTGACCCGAATGAATGCCCTCCAGGTACGCATTGCTCTGTTGCACCTCCCTTTGCACACCCTGGATGGCATTCAAAAGGGTCGTCTGCCCAACAATGAGCGTCCTCACCAGGTCAATGAGCACCGCACTGAGGGCAGCAGGGGCAACAGGGGCAGGGGCTGAGGTGCCTGGGGCGAAAGAGACGCGCGCCTTCCTGGGCGAGCGGGCACGGAGCGTAGGCTGAGGGGCTGCTGGGAGGGCGGTGCTGGTGCGCTGGGTGGCGGCTGTACCTGTAGAGACGGGGGGCCCGGATGTTGCCGCCACCGCTAGGGAGCTCCCATCCGAGGACGTGTCGCTGCTCTCAACAGCGGTCCCCGTCGTGGTGCTCCCCTCGCCCTCCGGATCACTGGTGCCCTCGGTGTCTGTTCCTGAGCCCACCGGGGCCTTGTGTCCTGCAGCTCCCTCGTGCTCCGATGCCAAATCTCCTCCACCTGATGATGCTAATGCACACATGCACAAGAAGATGAAGAGAAAGGGTGGGGGGAGAAAAAAGAAGACCAGGTTGAGTGCATGCAATGTCAACACCGTTGGCGGAGAGGACAGACACAGGAGCCGCATGCACTAAGCCGCGCATTCGGGGTACACTACTCAGTACTACTGACTAGGACAACAGGCCAAGAGACGTCAAACGCGCACATGGGTGATGCTGGACCATCAATGGCTGTACTTGTCACCCTACAGAGGTGGGGGCCGGGGGCACAGGGCCATGCCTAAGGGAGAGGACTACACTACAGAAAGCGCCCTGGCCTAATGTCACCCACAGCCCTCCTCCCCCACCCAGACGCCTCCACTGCTCAGAAAGATAGGAGAATGTGCTGATACTCACCCCCTTGTGTCTGCTGTGATGTCTTAAAGCGCCCATCCAATTCAGGGTAGGCCACCGCCAGGATCCGGGACATCAGGGGGTCATGGTGCGTCTGGCACCCCTCCTAGGTTGGGAGGCCATCCCCAGCAGTGTTTCTGCGGTCTTCCTTGTTCCGCGGCGGATGTTCTCCCACCTCTTGCGGCAGTGGGTGCCCCGTCTGTTGTGGACCCCCAAGTTCCGGACTTCCTTGGCGATGGCACGCCAAATCTCGATCTTCTGATGGGCGCTGACCTATTTGACATGTACAGGGTGGAAAGGAGGAAATCATCAATGACCTGCATGTTAGATGTGATTGGCCCCCCCCCCCACCAACTTTGCCATATGGCACATGCTCTCATCTGTCGTGCGTTGCACTCCTCATTCGCCCCCCACCCCACCAACTTACATCCACCCCAATCCACACTGGCATAGCCCATTCCATGTGCACCCGGTGTACTCACTTGTTGGTCTGGAGGACCGTAGAGTAGCGCATACTGGGGGAGGACCCCATCCACGAGCTTCTCCAACTCTTCAGACGTGAAGGCAGGGGCCCTTTCCCCAGTCGCAGCAGCCATTGTCACTTCCAGACCGAGGTCACAGCAGCACTTGCAGTATAGGTCCTCTCCTGTGGATGATCAGGTCTCGAGTGATCAATCAGCTAGGAAATGGCGGTCACGCCCGCGGCGGTGCGTACCGTGGCGGTGCGTACCGCGACCGCCGGCGCACATCGTCATTGGCTCCTGAAACCCATAGGGTTCAATGTTAACCAATGCGGCTTTGCGCCGCGGTCTTCGACCGCCACGGTGTGCCCCGCCAGCGCATTGACCTCACATCCCATTGTCCCACTTCACAGGTCAGGCAGCTGCCATTTCAAGGGCCTACATGGCTTAATTTTGACTGCGACACACAGGCCTAGGCCTTGCATTGCCACACATACACACCTTTCAACCCATTGCCATTCTTTAACTGTGCAAGCTGTCTGTACGTACCTGTGGTTTGCCTGACTCTGTGCTCCATGTTGTCCTTCCTAGGCACCGTCCGCTGGGACTTGCGAGGAGAAGGACGAATCCTCGCGTGTACCGACCGCTGGTGGACCTGTCGACAATGGAAGAACGCCATATAATACTTCGATACAGACTTGACCGTGCCACTATCCATGAACTGTGTGCCCAGCTGGAGCCAGCCCTGATGTCCCCCATCCGCCAACCCACAGGGATTCCCCCTCTGGTGCAGGTTTTGTCAGTCCTCCATTTTTTGGCAAGTGGGTCATTCCAGACAACAGTGGCCATGTCATCTGGAATGTCTCAGCCTATGTTTTCAAAGATTTTGAGCAGAGTGTTGTCTGCCCTGATGAAACTCATGCGGAGCTACATCATTTTCCCAGAGGAGGGTGACTTGCCTACAGTGAAGGGTGATTTCTATGCCCTTGGACATATCCCCAACATCATTGGTGCCATTGATGGGACCCATGTGGCTTTGGTACCCCCAAAAGACGATGAGCAGGTGTACAGAAACAGAAAAAGTTATCATTCGATGAATGTCCAGGTGGTCTGTTTGGCTGACCAGTACATCTCCCATGTAAATGCCAAGTTCCCAGGGTCAGTGCATGACGCGTATGTTATGCGAAATAGCAGCATCCCCTATGTGATGGAGCAGCTACAGAGACAACGTGTGTGACTAATAGGTGACTCTGGTTACCCCAACCTGCCTTGGCTACTGACCCCAGTGAGGAATCCCCGGACCAGGGCAGAGGAACGGTACAATGAGGCCCATGGGCGAACTAGGAGGATCATCGAAAGGACCTTTGGCCTCCTGAAGGCCAGGTTTAGGTGCCTGCATATGACAGGGGGATCCCTGATGTACTCACCAAAGAAGGTGTGCCATATCATCGTGGCCTGCTGTATGCTTCACAATCTGGCATTGCGACGTCAGGTTCCTTTCCTGCAGGAGGATGGTGCAGATGGTGGTGTTGAAGCAGCTGTGGAGCCTGCGGAGAGTGAAGAGGAGGAAGACTCAGAGGACGACACAGACAACAGGGACAGAGTAATAGAACAGTATTTCCAGTAGCACACAGGTAATAATCACCCATGCCATTTTACATTTCCTGAAAGCCTCCTGCATCTCAACGTTGTCGATTTCCCCCCAGAACTATAAACATGATGTTTGATTTTCCCTTCCCTTTTCTGTGCTGTATGAGCCACTGCGTGACCTCGGCTTGGTTGGCCCATGGACTAATGCTAAGTTACCTCGGTATGTGTAATTCACAATGTTAAAAATACATAATTGATATGTAATGTGTCATACATTTGTAAATAAGACAGGCTGAGTCCTGATTGATTTCAGTGCAATGTGTGATTTATTATTAGTGCATAGATATTGGTACATGATAGTGAAACAGTGATGGGTGGGGGTGGAGTAATGTCCATGGCAGAGTCCAGTTCTCAGTCTCACAGGTGCATTGTCCATATGCCTGTGGCAGGATGGAGCAGGGGCAGTTCAAGGTTTGACAGGGTGGCAATGTGGAACAGTGGAAGGACTTCAGGGGGTATGTGATGCTGGCGGGGGTCTTGACATCCTACTCTGTCGGTTTTTTTGATCTCAGGCTCCTTTTGCGGGGTGGTTGTTGTTCAGCAGGAGGTGGGGTTCTGGTGGGCTGTCGTTGTGGTGGGGCCTCCTGTCCACTAGCGCCGGCGGAGGTGGTAGGCTGTTCCTGTTCCTGGCTAGTGACAGGGGCCTGTGTGATGCCACATGGTCCCGAAACTTGTCCTCTATACGGTTCAGGGCCTGGACAATGCTCCCCATAGCGGTTGAGATGTTGGTGAGTTGGTCGCTGAACCCCATGTAGCGTTGCTCCTGCTGTGCCTGGATCTCCTGGAACCTGGCCAGTACCGTCGCCATCGTCTCTTGTGAGTGGTGGTAGGCTGCCATGATGGTGGTGAAGGCCTCTTGGAGAGTGGGTTCCCTGGGCCTCTCCTCCCCCCCTGTCACACAGCAGCCCTCCGAGTTGCCCTGTTTCCCTGGGCCTCTGTCCCCTGGACGGTGTGCCCACTCCCACTGCCCCCAGGTCCCTGTTGTTGTTGGGTTGGTGGGTTACCCTGGGGGCCCTGTAGTGGTAGACACACCGCTGCTTGACCTGTCCTAGAGACAGAGGCATGGGCCCGCTGGGTGGGAGCTGTGCTGTTGTTCCCAGAGGGGGTTGGGTCTGCAGTGGCCTGTGTCTGGGTGAGGGGAACCGACTGCCCAGAGGTCCCCGATGGTCCGGGCTGGTCATCAGGGTCCAGGTCGACCGAGCTGCTGTCATCACTAGGGGCCTGTTCCGGGGGTGGGATGGACATTTCTGGTCCCTCCTGACCGGTGTGTTGTCGTTCGGGTCCTGCATGGGGTAAGAGGGTATGGTTATTGTTTCTGTGTGTGCATTAGCTTGCGTTTTATGGGTGCCCTTGTCCCCCAGTGCTGGCATTACCTTGGGGGAGGTGTTGTGAGGGTGTTTTGTGGGGGGGGGATGGGTATGTGCAGTGGTCATGCTTAGGTGATGGGTGTCCATAGTTTGGGGATGGCATGCAGGGGTTGGTGTTGGGTGGGTTGTGCTGGAGAGACATTCTCAGGGAGGATGTGTGCTGGGGGGTTGGGGGTGAGGGTGGGGGTTAGCATGCTGGGGGGGGGGGGGGTGAAGTGGTTGGCCTTGTACTTACCAGAGTCCATTCCTCCGTGTACTCCAGCGAGGCCATCAGGATGCAGGATGTTTAGTACGTCTTGCTCCCATGCTGTGAATTCGGGTGGAGTGGGTGGGGGTCCCCCGCCAGTCTTCTGCACTGCGATGTTGTGTCGCGAGACCATCGAGCGCACCTTCCCCCGTAGGTCGTTCCATCGTTTGCGGATGTCGTCCCTATTTCTGGGATGCTGTCCCACCGCGTTGACCCTGTCCACGATCCGCTGCCAGAGCTCCGCCTTCCTTGCTATGGTGGTGTGCTGAACCTGTGAGCCGAAGAGCTGGGGTTCCACTCTTATGATTTCCTCCACCATGACCCGGAGTTCTTAGTCCGAAAAGCGTGGGTGCCTTTGTGGTGCCATGGGGTGGTGTGTATGAGGTGTGGGGTGGTGTATGTGATGATGTGTGTGTTGGTGTGTGGTGCTTTGTGCTTCTATGTGGTGTGTGTGATGTTGTGGTGTGCCTCTGTGTGTCTGGCTATCTATTCTCTGATGTGTCTCTCTCTCCTTCGTCTCTGGTTTTTGTTGGTAGGGGTTTGTGGGTGATGTGGGTGTGTGTTTTATATGGTATTGGATGTGTGGGAGTGGTGTGTGTATGTGTTTCAGGTGTGTGCCTTTCAAATTGTCCAATGTGGTAGGGGTTTGTAAAGGTGTGTGTATTTTGACCGCGGCGGTGTGTACCGCCAATGGAATACCGCGTTGAATGACCGCCGCGTGGATTTGCGGGTCATAATGGGATGGGCGTATTTCTGTTGGCGTGGCGGTGGAGGTTTGGTCTTCTCCAGTTTACCGCTGGCCGCTGATGTGGCGGACTGCAGTGGAGGGCGGATTTTTGGAGGTTTTGCAGTTGTGGGTCAGAATGTCCGTGGCGGCTGACCGCGGCCGCGGCGGTATTGTGGCGGCCTTCTGACCGGCGGTAAGCGGCTTTTACCGCCGAGGTCAGAATGACCCCCTATATCTGTGTGAGACACCACCTACAGAAAAAGGGTGAAGGCATTGCTATTATTCTAAAAGATACTTACAAATGCGTATACAGCCGCCTTGCTATACATGAGCTTCATTAAAAATCTCTCCCCTACTTTCTCCTTCTGTGGGATTTTAGGGTATCACATCTCTCCCCCTGTCCCATGCACAAGGTTGGCAGAAAAACTGCCAGTGATAGTGTCCGGTTTCACCATTGAAAAAGCTATTTTACATTGTTAGGAGACTTTAATATTCACTTTGAGGAAACTAACAACCCCCAAGTCTCAAATATTTTATATGACCTAGACAGCATGATTCTAGCACAAAGGGAGCATGGGCCTACTCATGATAAAGGTCCCTTCATAGACCCAGTGTTTAGCAATGAGGCTCACCTCAAAGTCGAGCACATCCGACAAATGTTGTGGACTGATCATGCACTCATATTAATAACACAAAAATGTCCCCCTTTGGGCCTAGATGCGAAGAACACTCCAAGCATTAGAGAAAATGGAGATGTAAATATGATAATGATGCAAAAGCTGCCTACCGGGCATCAACTTGGTTTTACCATCAGGAGATAAAAAGGATACAAGCTGCATACTACAAAGATCTACTAGTAAAGGCAGCCAATGTTCCAAGGAAGTTTTTTCGGATTGTAAAATCTCTTAACACCCCCAAAGTGGAAAAATGTTTTGCCTAATCCCTCAGAAGGACTGTGCAATAAACTTGCAGCCTATTTCCAGAACAAAGTGTCCTCCATTTATAGTGAATTCCTAAGGGGAGAGAAGCCCCACCCATTGACCCAGAGATAGTACCCATGGCTGAAGAAATAGACAGTCTTGCCCTCTAATCACTGAAGGAACACTGCTGGCCCTTTTTGAGAAAGTGACATTGGGTTCCCCCCTGGACCTGCCCCCCCCCCAATATTCTCTGGGATGGAAGACAAGAAATGTTTCCTAGTATCCTGGATCTATTAAACCTCTCCTTCACTACAGGCTTAGTTCCGCAAGAATGGAATCATGCTGTAGTCAAGCCTTTGCTAAAAAAAGGCATGTCTCGCTCTGTCAGGGAATCACAGACCTATCTCCCTGCTTCGGGTCTTGGGAAAAGTCCTCAAAAAGCATGTCAATCTGCACCACTCCCGGCAGTTGGAGGAAAACTCGCTCCTTGACCCTACCCAGAATGGATTCTACACTAAATATAGCACAGAATCAGCCATATTGTTTGTAATGAAGGAGGTAAAATGAATTCTTGGCATGGGTGGAATAGCAGCTATCATTCTCCTCCATCTGTGTGCAGAGTTCAATACTCAGGTTGAGGAAAATAGGTGTAAAGAATGATGCCCTCAAATGGCTTATATCCGTTTCAAGATAAAGAACTTTTCAGATATAGGATTCACTGTGCTTTTCAGAGGTGTTCCTTTTAAAATGTGGGTTCCCACAGTAGTCGACAGTTAGCCACACTCTCCGAATGCTGGCTTCTATTGTCAAGGAATTAGGGGTGTCCATGATATCCTACGCTGATGATACACAGCTGGTCATCTCTTTAGTCCCCAGTGATGGCTCCCAGCATCAGCTGTGTCCCTGTCTAGGGAAAGTGGCTCAGTGGATGGCACGCTGCTCAGCGAAACTCAATAGAGATACAAAATAATTTAGTGGAGAAAAATGGAATTCCACCTACTACACTAGGCTGGACAAACTGTCTAGGGACCCCACCACCATCATCAATCCCTATAAAAAGTCTGGGAAAATGGCTGGACAGCTCCCAGTCAATAGAAGCACAAGTAAAACAATTTGACCTGTACTTGCTTTGCCTTGCTGAGAAACCTGCATACAATTCCAGACCTATTACCTAATCTTTCCAGAAGAATTGTAGTCCAGGCACTTATCTTGTCATGCCTGGACTATGGGAACTCCTTGTGTCTGGGCTCACCTATATTTGTCTTAAAGAGACTTCAAGTGGTCCAAAATGCAGCAGCCATAACCATCTTCAAGCTACCTAAATTCTCCTTGGCCAAAGATGTCTTGGCCTCTCTGCCCTGGTTACCATTGGAGAAACGAATAAAATTCAAGACACTTTGCATAACTCACAGGGCAATTATTCTAAGGGACCCAACATGATCAGGGCTCTTCTCACTTTTTACACCCCCCCAAAAGGACTTTAAGGTGCTCTAACACTGGTCTACTATGGGTCCCTCACATTGAAAAAGTCCAGATGGGGAGAAAGGTAATTTTCTTTTAAACCCCTCAAGTTGTAGAACTCAATGCCTATCGGCATCGGAGTAGAGCTTAATGAGCTTAAATTTAGGAAGCTTCTCAAAACCTGGCTTTATGCCAACTAACTTTGCCAGGTCTAACAATGTCCACTGAGAATAACTAAGAGGCTTTACACAAACAAGGACGCTCACTCTGACACCACAGTCTGGTTCCCAAACATCCAAGCAGGACAGAGTGCTAATCCTTATGGCATCCTATAAAGAAAAACCTGTGCAGCCATCATAGAACAATGGCAACACTCACCTCTCTGTGAAACCAACACACAGACACATGAGTAGTGATCTGGAGGCAACGCTACCAGGAGTGCCTCATCTCTGAAATAAAGCACATTAGCATATTAACATATGCCAACCATTTAGAAATAATCCTTCGAAGCTCCACCCCTTCATTAAACCGTTTTACAGAGAAACATTTTCATAAGGTTAGTGTCTGTACATAAGTGGGTGACTTCGTATCCTCATGTGCTTTTTGGCTTTTTCCTCTCAAGGCGACGACATGATATGACATTTCCTAACTAACAACAACAACTAAGATGTAATATCATTGAAGGTTTAAAGCCATTCTCAACAGAACTATAATGATTATCACCATCTTCTTACATAAAATATTCGCTGTCTCAGCCTTTTCGTCAATGTCGGCTTCATTGCCCCTGCTAACTCAATTGCGAGCATTTATTTTTGACTGACACTCGTGTTACAAGTATACATACAATGAGCGCTACCAAAACCTAAAGAAACGCATTGTTTTGGAACTGGCGTTTTCTTTTGGCAACTGTAGTGTATATGCTGCATTATCAGTTTGCAGTAGAAACACGAGTTATGGCCGCAGGCAACACTGTGCAGTCCATTTAACAAGTACTTTATAAGATATTAAAAGTACATTTCGTTCATCCATCAAATAAATCCACCCTCTGTAGTCAGGTCACTGGGAAGCACTAAAATCAGCACTTAAAACTGTCACCCTAGTGATGTGTTCCGTCCCAGAATCGTAATGGTACAGTAAATTTTCAAAATGCTGCTAGACAGATGTTAAAGAAGAACGTTGAGATCTGGGATCGAGGTCAAAGTATGGCATTTATTAATTACATTGTATTTTTATTAACAATTTAGCAGAAAAGAAAATCGTGTCGGTTTTCACCAATTCACATTATTAGGTAATCATGGAAGCCTTCCAATAATATAAAGGTCCACATTCATCTATGTGTCATCATTCAAGAGAAAAATACCAAACGAAGCCTTCAGAATTGGGAAATATGTTATTGGTAAAAGCAAAAATCCTAGCTTGAAAAAATCCAAACAGGCACCGCATTTTTTGCCATATTTAGGAACTGAAGTTTTGAACATAACAAAAATATAAAATTCCAACAGTTTCTTTTAGATAAGGGAAGGCGAATGCATTATTTTCAATCCCTTACACGTTTGAAACGGAATATTTACCAATATTTTGCGCCTGCTTGCTCAAAATCTTTTTTTTCAATTTTTTTCCAGTGCAAAAATTATTTTGCTCTGGAAATCACTTGAAAGTAGTGCAAAGCAGTGCCTAGTTCTACTTTGCATTACTTAGATCCATGGGGACACTCCATAGGTGGTGCATGTGCATTTTATTGCAAACACTCATGTTTTTTTACCCAACACCCAAACTAATTAAACAAAATAGAGTCTTGCTTCAAGAAGTAATAGACGTTATCAGAGAAAAATACTTTTATTTTTCCTTTCTTTTCCGACTTTGCTCATGTGCCACACTGCACGGAATGCATGCAAACTAGGAAAAGTTTTAAAGTTAATGTAAGCATAGGGCTTTGTATTGGAAGGATACCCTTCCAGTGCAAAACCTACACTAGACCGATGCCTACACTATAGCACTATGGTGCAAAGGTGTGTGCGTAATGCTCAGCACCTGACTGTTAGCCATCCCTATAGAAAGAGGCGGAGAGTGCCATATTCCTGTAGATATGGCGCTGTACTGCTCTCTCCTTCTTGTGCAGTGCTGCTTAGTTCTTTGGCTATTGCGCTGTATTGCATGTGAATTTAGTAAATAGACCCTATAGTTTTGCAAAGGTAATGAAATTCCACAATCCCCATTCTCAGTCCATCTGTTTATCCACAATGGTGTTAAGACTCTGTTTCATTAAACATAGATATTAAATATTTTGTCAAATCTCATCTTCTGGTCACTTCTCTGCTGCAGTTTTTCTGATCAATTACAGCACCTCATCTGATACCACATACAGTGAATATTTTCACTTATGCAATTTTTTCTAGAATTTTTTATCCTTTCTCGAGCAGAAAAACAAATGTTGGCCCAAATAAGGCAAGTGTTCTTTGTCATATATACGTAAACCATTCATTTTGTGTGTGTGATGTAATGCATGAAAGGCTGCTAATAAGGCCACAGAGTTTTCAGTAGATGTGCCCACAGTGCAAACAGTGCACATTCTGAGGGTACTGGCAGGGGGACTCCCAGCACTGGCTTTCTGCCAGCCTTTTCATGGCAGGGACCCCATGAAATGGCTGGCAGAAAGAGGACTCGTGATCAGCATGGTGGCGCTTAGCTTTATCAGCAAATAAAATGGGACCCCACTCTCCAGTACCCTGTCTTCCCTGAGTCCTGCTTTGGATCCAGCTAGCCACACTGACGCCTCATTGATGACCACTTTTAATATTATATGAAGGGCTATTAATTTATAGACCCCCGGGCTTCTACTCTACTTTTTTACAACATTGGCCATCTATTATTGAGCCAATAACTATGAATTCTAGATCTATACTACTGGGGGACTTTAACATTCATTTCGACGATAGTCAGGATCCCCATGTTACTGATTTTCTTGATTTTATGGCAGATTTTGATTGGAATCCAAAAGTTATGTCAGCTACTCATAGGGCTGGCCATATACTTGATGGAATATTTGCCCGTAACAATGATTTTGTTATTATAGAGAACAGGGCACTGGATTGGACCGATCACCACCTTCTCAGTTTGAGGCCGATTAATCTCTCTGCCTTTCAACAGCTGATCCCCTCCCCCTGAAGCCAGCCAGGCATTGGAACAGTATTAAAGAATCACAACTAAGGCTTGCTCTGGTCTCAGGCAGGAAAGCTGCAGAGGACGTTCCTCCATCAGCCTTAGACAGGTTTAATCAGGGGATTAGAATAGCCATGGACCAGCTGGTCCCTTGTAAACCACCTTGGTTTTAAAGGAGAAAAAAGCTAACTGCCCGAGGTTTATGAATGATCTTAAAAACGAGCAGAGGAAATACCATCAACAAGAATGGAAATGGAGGTTAGACCCCACTCCTATGGAAAAGGCAAAACTCAGAGCTATCCTTAGTCTGTAGAAAAATGCCATTAATATTGCTAAAATGGATTATTATTCATGTAGATTTGTGGAAGCTATTAATACTCCTAGAGAACTTTTCAGAGTAGTACGCTCTCTCACCACTTTTGTGAGCCCTACAGATTTTGAGAATTCTCAAGATTTTTGCACTAAGGCAGCAACCTTTTTTGAAAGGAAAATCTTACATATTCAGGCGGATTTTCCACCTCCTGATATACATCTGATTTATTTGAATCCCCGAATAGTTTCATTAAGGATGACAGTGTTATAATGACAAATTTTGAGCCACTCTCCTCAGAGAAGATAAAAAAGCTTATGACAACCATTAATTCTGGCTCCCCTAGTCACCCCTGTCCACCTCATATTCTACAGCTTGTCCCAGATCTAATTTCTACGGCCCTTGTC
The DNA here is from genome assembly GCF_031143425.1 of Pleurodeles waltl. Classification (NCBI taxonomy): domain Eukaryota; kingdom Metazoa; phylum Chordata; class Amphibia; order Caudata; family Salamandridae; genus Pleurodeles; species Pleurodeles waltl. The sequence goes on from NC_090448.1 coordinate 1,069,406,794, forward strand.
CCTATATTTCAGGAGGTCCTGACCTCGGGTGTGTTTCCTTCTTCTTGGAAGGAAGCAACAGTGATTCTCTTGAAAAAGAAATTAGATGGTAAATCTAATGACCTCAAGAATCTGCGGCCTATTGCTTTACTGCCTTTCCAATCTAAGATCTTCGAAAAACACATCAATGAAGAATTGGCCAAGTTTCTTCAAGACCCAGGTAGTCTAGATCCGACTCAACATGGTTTCAGAAAGAAACATAGTACAGAATACGCCCTCATTACCACTTCGGATATTATCTAGAAATTAGTTGATGAGGGAGTTGGTACTATTCTAGTGCTTTTAGACTTAGCAGCGTTTGATACCAATTCTCCTCAAATCATGACGCATCGCCTCCATCAGGCAGGAATTAGAGGCGCAGCTCTTGACATACTGAAGTCCTTTTGTGAAGGCAGATCTACCATAGTAACCTGTGGAGATTTTCAAGCACCCGCATATGTTACCATGTGGTGTACCTAAGGGTTCCTCGCTTAGTCCCACCCAGTTTAATTTATACATGGCTCCATTGGCCAGACTGATTCCCTCTTTTGGTTTCTTGACCAGCTCTTATGCGGATGATACTCAGTTAATCATTCCTGTGCATGGGAATTGGGAAGAAGTTGCTGACCGATTCCATCAATGTATGTGTGAGATCAACAGATGGATGGGTCTGAATTGGCTCAAAATGAACGGTGAAAAAACTGAACTTCTTCTCTTTGGTTCTAGTAGAAATTTATGGAGCTCCCACTGGTGGCCTTCTGTGTGTGGAGACCTACCTGTTCCTGTTGGCTCTACTAAGAATTTGGGGGTCATTTTCGACACTGCCTTATCTTTCAAGCCACAAGTTAATTCTATCACTAAAACCTGTTTCTGGATATTGAAAACTCTGAAAAAAATATTTCCCTATTTACAAGAAAAGCTCAGAATGATGGTGGCTCTTGCTTTGGTAATCTCTAAAATAGATTAATGCAATGCATTATTGCTTGATATTGACAAGCTTCAGTTCTGATACCCGCTTTTGCCGCTTAGTGCTTTTTGCAATATTTCAAGTTCATATTTCTGGTTCTACTTTTTTTTTTTTTCATGTCATTTGATTTACTTAAATATTCTCTGTGTTTTTTCAATTTAATTTGTTGTGTTTTCACTTTATTACAGTGTGAGTAATACATGAATACTTCACATATTGCCTCTTAAGTTAAGTTGGGCTGTACTGTGACAGAGATGTAAAGAGGTTGAGCACACGTTTATTTTGTGAATTTTGTGGTTCACTTTGACATGAATGGTGATTATTATTCGAAGTGAGTTCTCACTCCTTTCAACTAATATTCAATTTTTTAAAAGTTTTTGATCAATGTTGGGGCACCTTTTCCTTATTTGTTTGCCCTACATTCAGTAAATATGCAATTAACACTGAAAATATGGATACTTCTTCCCCATTAATCATGCCTCAGGAACTTTTTAAAGGATGCTATGAATGCTTTTGCTCTTCAGATGAGGTGGTGATATAGGGGGTCATTCTGACCCTGGCGGTCTTGGACCGCCAGGGTCACGAATGACGGAACCACCGCCAACAGGCTGGCGGTGCTTCAGACGCCATTCTGACCGCGGCGGTAAAGCCGCGGTCGCCCTGCCGGGGCCGGCGGTTTCCCGCCGTTTTTGCCCCGGCTGGGAGAATCCGCCAGGGCAGCGCTGCAAGCAGCGCTGCCCTGGGGATTCTGACCCCCTTACCGCCAGCCTGTTTCTGGCGGTTTTCACCACCAGGAAGAGGCTGGCAGTAAGGGGTGTCCTGGGGCCCCTGGGGGCCCCTGCACTGCCCATGCCACTGGCATGGGCAGTGCAGGGGTCCCCTAACAGGGCCCCGGCCAGCTTTTCACTGTCTTCCTAGCAGACAGTGAAAAGAGCGACAGGTGCAACTGCACCCGTCGCACGGCCGCAACACCGCCGGCTCCATTCGTTAGAACCCGCCGGTCCAGCGGGAATGTTGGAATGGGGGCAGCGGTATTTTGGCCGCATGGTGGCCAAATGGCGGTTCCCGCCTGGCGGGCGGCTACTGCTGCCCGCCAGGGTTGGAATCACACCCATAGTCTCAAGTAACTCTTGGCATTTAGCGGGGCTATTTTCAGAATATGGCTGCACTAATATGTAAGACAAATTAGAGGGATTCAGTACCTTCATAATAGAAGGTCAGATTGGGAAATTTGATAAGCCATTTAAACACTAGACACTGAAAAGAATTAATTAAAGTGTGCTACTTTTCTGTCAGAATCCATTGTTTCTAAATTATGACAACTAAGGATACACTGATAAATCATTCTGTGACTGAACAAACACATGCGGCTGCCTGGTATTTTCACATAGGAATTGTACCAATATGCAAGCATCTATCAGACCATCTCAAGTATCTCCTTTTCTCTTTATTGGCATGTTCAGATGGGTGGACACGAGGTCCCTTTGCTGACATTATGTGAGTCACTGCTGGACTGTGTAATTCCATTGAGAAGAACAATGATAGACAAAACCTGCAGCAAGGTTTATTTCAGACTATGACATTATTGGTTGGAATTGACTTCCATCCTTTTGACTTTAATGAACTTTAGTCTGTTCTTGACATTATATTAATAATGCCTGATCTATCATTGAAGACTGATTGTAATGCAGATTTCTTAACTGACATTCTCCCACGGATATACGGGTGATGCATAACCCATGTTTGTTGTTATCTACCTCAATTGTACTCAATGGTACTCATTTGCTGTGCAGTCAGGGAATAAAAGCTGATGCTACCAGGATTGGAACCTGTGGTGGTAGGATCAAGCACTGATCCCTACAGTGGATGCATTATTCTACTGAGTTATAAGACAATGTTTGTTCACCACTGCAAAATATAAACAGTAACGACCCACCTAGAAAAATATCCAGCTGAAAATGTTGAACACAAGATTTGCATGTACATAGATACATACTACACTACATACTGCAATTATTTGGTGTGCAGAGCCTTGAAAGAAAACCCACATATATAGAAATACATTTGACTCTCAAAATGATTTAAACAATAGGCAAAGAAACTACCATCCTGGTGAAATCTACATTCCTGCAATCCTTCTGCATCCTCCTACAACTCATAAATTCTGCCTTTGACTGCTACAATTTTAAAGTGAAAATGGAATAACAATATCCAGGATGAGATCTTATTTTTCTGTTCAACAATCCCCAACACACATAAAACCACTGAAATATCCCCCTTCTCTAACATCTTCTAATCTGGCGTCCCAGTAACTTGATTTCTTTTAAACCTAGCTCCTATTCTGACAGTTCTTTCCTATCCCAATTCACCAAACAATTTATTAAGATCTACTGATAGAAATGGGGTTCCTGGTTTGCTGAGAATGCACCTCAGCCAAGCAGAACACACTATTCTAGCTAAGGCAAGTAAGTTATACACCAAAATGAACTGTGCTCAACCTCTGGCAGCTTGACACAGAGCAGTCAGGCTTATCCTCATGTGTAAAGCATTTGCGGAACACACTCACACCGGTGACACAATAAATACACCACAAAAGAGACTCAACACCAGGTTATATTAAAAATAGGTGTCTTATATTGTAAACATATCTCATAGACCAACAACAACATAGATCATAAGCACTGTACATAAGATCCCAATCCTGTGCATATAACATTGACAAAAATGACATAAGTATATACTTTGTAAGTTATCACTGTATCTGCATAACAGCCCCAAATGACATACATCAGTTATGACTGTGTACATTATTAAAATGTTGAGGTCCCACTCCTTATCCTGACAGTGTAAGGCCAAATAACATATATCATACTATCAATGCATGAGATACAGCACTTGAATTAGGAACAAGGAGCCAGATGTATTATGCATTTTTGCGATCGCAAACAGCCCAATCAGGCCATTTGTGTGTATTAATTCCAATTTGCTATTCAGTAACTTGTTACCGAATCACAAATTGGAATGTTGACTACATACCGATTTGGTATTAGGCAGAGGTGTGTCAAAGGCATCCCTTCCTAATACCGAATCGCAGGGGTATGTAGAACTGTTTTGTGACCGAAATGCGGTCGTAAAACATTCACATTTTACCACCTACTTCAAGTAGGTGGTAACCCATTTGTAAACGGGAAGGGGTCCCTAGGGGACCCCTTCCCCTTTGTGAATGCATGCAAAAACATTTTTTTTTAGCAGGCAGTGGTCCCACGGACCACTGTCTACTCTTAAAAAATGAAAAGAAAACTTTTCATTTTTCTTTTTTAAACGCATTCCCTTTTCCTTTAAGGAAAACGGACTGCATAACAACAAAAATTGCTTTATTTAAAAGTAATCACACACATGGCGGTCTGCAAGCCCAGCAGGCCACTATCCCTGTGAATATTGCACATGCACAAGGGGTTGCAAATTGTGACCTACCTCATGAATATTAATGAGGTAGGTTGATTTGCGAGCCATTCGGAATAGCTAAATGAAACTCCTGGAGTTTCATACATACAAATAGTGATTACGTGATTGCGATTTGCAGATAATTGCAATTAGGTAATCGTTAATTGGTAAAATGATACATCTAGCCCAAGAACTCATAAATCACCAGTGCCCATCACAAATACCTAAATGACCATAGGTATTGCAGGAGTAGCATGCGCAGTTTTAAACTGCTATTTTGACCTAGAAAAGTAAATCTTCCTTTTTTAAAACATATGTGACCCCTACGGTAGGCTCTGGACAGCCCAGAGGGCAGATTGCAATGCGTTTAAAAAGGACATGCACTTTTAAGATTTACATGTCTTGGTAATGAAAAGCTCTTGGATTTGTTTTACACTTGTGCAAAGCACACCTCTCAATAGGATAACATTGTCATTACCTTATGTAATTTCCAAATGAGAATAGGTGACCAGTTCATGTTTGGTGTCCCTAGATTTTACATTTCAAATTCTGAAATGTTGAAGTTGGATTTTAAAATATAATTATAAAAATACCACTTTTAGAAAGTTGGCATTTTCTTGCTTAGCCAGTTGGTGCCTCCAGCTTGTCTCTGTGTCACATGACAGTTAGATTTTGTGTATGCCTCCTAGACAGCTATACACAATGGGGAGGTTAAGTGCAACTGGTTGGATCATCACTGGCAGGATGGTAGGGAGGAGCAGGGCCCACATCCACTTACACTTGAATAGTCTGTGTCCTATGTCCACACAAAGGGCTGCATACCCCTGTAGTTAGTATGGAGCCAGGGCCAGGAAGGCAAGGAACCTGTGCACATCAAAGGCATACCTCTAGAAGTTTCTCCCCACTTCAAAGGCTTAACTGCTCATACATACTGGACCTCAGACAACTGTTCAGTTCACTTCTGGACCTGTGGATACTCTGGCAAGAAGAAGTATTGCTGTGCTACTATAAGGCCAGTTGTTATGAAGGACTGCTACCCTGCTGTGCTGACTTGCTGCCCTCTTGCCTGAGTAAGAAGGATTGGACCTCCATCCCTTAAATCCATAACCCAGAACCCAAAGTGACTCCAAGGGCTAGTTGGCTGGCATCCTGATCTGAAGCCTCAGGGACATAACAGGCTTCCAATAACATAACACCTGCACCTGGATATGCCATCTGTGAGGCTACCCTGCCAAATGATGCCACCCCAGTCCTGAACCCTTGGAAGCGGTTCAAAGGTGCTCTGCAACTCTGTGGATCCAGCAGAAAAAAACACATCTCCTCTGATGTGTAGAGCATACCTGAAAGGAACCGATGCATTGCTACAGCTGCACAGATTGGACCTGTTGCAAAGACCCTCATCGCAGCATATTGGAAAAGCCTCTGCGTGATGCATCCTCAGTGCAGGTCGTCGGTGATGGCAGCCTTGACGATGACACCTGACTCCACATGGCAGCTCATTGGAACTGGCTCATCTCCCCAACTGCATAATGCATCCTTGATGCCAGGATTTGTATCTTAGTCTCTGTTGATTGGATCCTTGTCAACACAGGCCCTCGCATTATAGCCATGCCACACCTTGAAAACCGATGCATGGCTTCAGCTGCCCAACACATCTCCAACGCAGTTCCTCGTAGCACTGTGCAAACTAGGATTTAAGGCACTCTGCTCAGCTTGTCTAACTGGCTCCCTGTCACCTGCCTGCGCTCCAGATACCCACAATTGGCACTTTATGCTTTATGGTGTTTTTCTTACTAAAACCTTTAACATTACATGTCTCCAGGTCTACTTATTGCATTTTTCTTTTTTTGTTTTTGTTTTATGTATTAAATAAATTATTATTTTTCAAACTTGGTGTGGGAAGCTTTTTTTGTGGTGCTTTCTTTCTATTACTGTTGGAGGTGCTGCACACATGCTTTACAGACTTCCTCTAAGTTAAGCCTGACTGCTCTGTGCCAAGCTACCAGAGGGTTGTGAACAGGTTAATTTGAGGTTGGCTTGTGCCTCAAGCTGACAGAGATTGTGGTTGCTGATTGAACAGGGCTCACATACCAGTCAACTAACAACCCAGGTTCTCACAAATATTTACAAGGATTATAATTTTATCTCATTTTGAATGTGAAATTTTGGGTTGGGTGAAACAACTAACTTTAGAATGGATATTTGCACTTGCTAGGCAGTCTAATACTATGATCCTGTTTAGAGGCGTCCATGTCTCTGTATCTGTTGTATTTGTGCAGTGGAGTATGGCTCCAGCAATGAAAAATGTATTCAACAGGATGCTCCACTATCTCAGAAAACAATAATTCAATCCCCTCCAGTCGGAAGTAGGAAAAGTGGGCATACCAATGATACTCCACCACAACACTCACCTGAGGGCAGGAGGGTGGGGAGTTATGTTGTTGACTGAACTTTGTGAGGTTAACTTTACAATCTATGTGCTATGAAGCGCTCTTCTCTCATCACCCACCTGCGTATGGGAAGAGATATAAGATAGGAGACCTTTGTGAAGGTAGCATCCACATAGGATGCCCCTGTTTGGTAGATAGGAAGTATCCTGTAACTTGTGCATCCAAGGGTTCAGTCTATGACACTGGGTGAAAAACATATAGTATAAAAGCTCATGGACCTGACAGATGCATAACAATGGCAGTATTTCCTATGATACATCCTTTGATACAGATGATAAATATGCTGCATACACAACTGCAATTATTCTAACATCCTGCAACACCTCACACGTATGTGCAATGACTTAAAGCAATGTGAGGGAATGCCATTTAATTGTTATGATGTGCACCTGGTATTACTCACACAGCAGCCCAACACCTTTCCGGAGTTTTTGGTGACATGCCAAACATTGTGTACAAGGCATCTTCGGGTCACAAAAGATTCCTAATATGTGTGGAGTCCTCAGGGCTTTATTTTGTCTCCTGTTATCTCCAACCTTCACGTGGAGCCAATTAATGCTTTACTCTCAGATAACAGCATCAAGATTTCCCAATATGCCACTGATACACAACTCTAATTGAAAGTCTTCTCTGCTTCAGACATCCAATGCCTGCAACAGTACTTGCACATTATCCGGACATGTATTTCCAGATGCTACCTGATGCTCAACCCTACCAAGACAGAATTATTTGCCAAGAACAACAAACAAGGAACAGTACAACCTGGCTTAACTATTTGAATCTTGACAGCTGCGAACCACAACTGTCAGCAAATGCCCAATTACCTGGATTCTTTCAAAACAACAGATTCACCCTCAAGTATTGCACTGACCAAAAGAAATGCCTGGTAGTAGCTCTGCCTTCTAAAAGAAGCCAAACTACTTAATCCAGAAAGTGTTTTCAAAACTACTGTTCAAGATCTCCTACTCTCCCACCTGGATGGTTGTAATGCCCCAATCAATGTCCTCCTGAGCTCCACACTGGCATCCTCTAGGGGCATTCTACACATTGCAGCATGTCTCATCCAGACCCTCAGGAAATATGATTGAACCAGCCCTGATGGTTCCTCGTGTCCTAAAGACCAGCATCCCTACTTATTGTGGAGTCAAGCTCACCATCTCTGGTTGTGTCCGGCTCTCTCACAGCCAAGACACCATCAGATTGCTGACCAAGAAGTGCAGATAAGGAAAAACAATGCAAAAGACCGTTGTTGTCTATGCACCCTGGATCTAGAACAACATCCCAGTATCCATCAAGACTACATCAACACTGCTCCACTTGAAGAAAGAGTTGAAGACTCACCTCCTTAAAGAACAGTAAATCTCAATGCAATAACGAACCACAGCTCAGCTTTCTCTCTTATTACTCAATGACTCTAAGCTTTTCTTTGACTATGAATTCCTTTTGGCTACTTAGACATAGCACAACAGTGACGCTATTGGAAAAGCTTCAAAACTAAATTATATGAATCCCTTTAGCCATCTAAGAGCCCGTCGGGCTACAAGATTGCGTGACAGGACACTCACAAGCCAGGAGGAGGACTCACAATCATCTACAGGGACGATGCCATCCTGTTAGACCTTTCATCCTTAGGATGTATACAGAGCTTCCAGTATACTTTTTGGCGGCTTACCTCTTGTTTTTGTGTTTTCTTTTTGTTGGCCTTAGGATTCTGAGCACTTAACCACTGCTGGCCAGTGCTAAAGTACATGTGCTTCTCCCCTAAACATGGTAGTATTAGTGTACACACAATTGGCATATTTCATTTACTTGTAAATCCCTTGTAAAGTGGTATACCATATACCCATGGCATGTAAATTAAATGCTACTAGTGGGCTGGCAGTACTTCTTGTGCAGAGCCAGTGGGTGCCATTTTTCTGCCACTTTGACTTTGCATTTAAAACCCTTTGCCAAGCCTTAAACTAACCCTTTTATTACACATCAGTCACCCCTAAGGTATTCCCTGGGTAGCTCATAGGGCAGGGTGCTGTGGAAGTAAAACGTAGGACATGCACTTTTAAGTTTTGCATGACCTGGTAGTGAAAAATACTTAAATTAGTTTTCAATACTGTAAGGCCTACCCCTCCCACAGGATAACTTTCTGGATTACTTATTACATTTAATAAGCTGTCATTCCTAAACCAGAGGAAGTAGATATATCATATTTGGTATCTGTGAACGTGTAATGATAAACTCTTTAATGGTAAATTTGAATTTATCATTTCCAATTTGAAAATGCCACTTTTAGAAATTTGACATTAGCTCTCTGTACCTGCAGCCTACCTTAGGTCACATTACTGGGTCTGACAGCTGAGACCTGTGAATTCACCCTAGACTGTCACACAATAGTAGGATTAGCAGAGCCTGAATAGACCACTGTCTTCCTTGATGGGGTCAGAGTTTAACACAGCCCCACTTGCACCTGATTAGGCTGTGCCCTACCACCACACACTGGCTTAACGACCCTGTATTTTCAGTGCAGCTAGCGAGGAGCCAGGGTAGGGGAGGCAGGAAACTCCTGAAACTTCAAGGAACCTTCCAGGAAACCTCTCCCACCTTCTAGGAGCAGGGCACCAGGGTACAAAAATAGAGCTGTCAGACCCACATTTCAGTTTACTACTGGGCCTGTGGAAGGAATCTCAGAGGACTGCCTGCTGCTATGACCTGTAGTGCTCTCTACCAGACTGCTGCTATAACTGGAAGGACTGCTTTGCTGCTTAGAGCCTCCCTTGAACACTGAGAGGCCAGCCCTGCTGTTGAGCCCTGCGTCTTCACCTGCACCCAGGACTTCCAGAAGTGACTCCAGGGGCTAGTTTGTTGGCTTCCTGTTCAGAGACACAGGCACATAACAGGCTCCCACCCTCTTGAACCTGTACCTGAACAAAGTCTGAGTGAGTCCTGAACTCCTAGGTGGTATCTATCCACTCCTGGACCCTTGGTTGTAGTGTTACAGGTGCCCAGATTGCCATTTTCTCAAACTGAGGACTTTTTATTTTGAATCTTAAACTTAAAAAATTCAAATCTCCAGTTCCACTGATTGGATTTTTGTCAACTAATTTATTATATATTACTCAATTTTTCTAAATTGGTTTGGGATTTTTATTGTGTAGGGTTTTCACTTTGTTACTCTTTGTGAGCTGCATAAATACTTTACACTTTGTCTTTAAGTTAAGCCTGACTGCTCTGTGTTAGGCTACCCAGGATTTAGCACAGGTTAATTTAGTGACTTTTTGTAGTTCACCCTGAAAGAGATTGTCGCTGTTGCTTGACCAGGACTCACACCCCAGTCAACCAACAACCCAATTTCTCACACTCAGGATTCAGACGACACCCATGAAGCAGTTTTAGAAAGACGCTACCATAGTTGCCAACCAATCCATAACCCAATTATGTCAATAGTTTCTGAATGTTTTAATTTAATTTGTTTAAGTTTAAAAAAATGTATTATTTGATTGTAGTTTTTTTTTTATAGCAGTATTATGTTTATGTCATAGGTTGTGGATTATATATAGGGTCTGGGTAGGTAGTGTTTTAGAAAATATTATTAAATTATAATTCATTAAAATGTAAAAAATATAAAATGTAAAAATTGTACAGTTTTGGAAGTGGTATTTTTATCACTATGACAGATTTTCTTACTTCTGATTTTGCATGTTTTAAAGAGCGTTTGAAATATTAAAAAAATAAACAATGATTTGTTTAATATTTGCTAAGTTTTTTCACAGTTATGTTATGCTTGATTTGTTTTCAAAATTACTTTCATCATTTTTTCACTTTGAGGACAATTAATGAAATTCAGGTTTTTGCAGATTTTACTTACATTTGTTCAATTATTTTAATAGGTACTCTTTTTATTTATGTGTAATAATGTGAATGAACAAGGTATGCTCTTTCATCAGTGCATGATCGACTGCAGTTATAATAGTAAATGTACCCGCCCTCACTGTCTTAGTTTCCCTCCGCACCATGGCCAATGTATGCACTCTCTCCAGATTTTGGAGGACTTGAGTTAGAATAGTAAATTCTCTCCATCAAATGTATGTATTTTCCTCAATGTCATTAGACCGAAGTTCGATTATTACCACCGCCCTTCAAATATACAGTTAACCCAGTAGTTGTTGTTTTGGAGTTAGAAAAGTACATCTTACTTCTGAACCCACCAAACAAAAATAGGCATCTTCCCCAATGTTTGTTGGATTGAATTTACAATAGTAAATCTAATTCTGAACCTCACCAGTGCATGCACTTTTCCCAGACTTTGCTGGACTGGAGTTAAATGCGACATATGCCTTTTCTCCAAAATTTGTCTAGAGTTAGAAATTACGCTCTAAACTTTGTGTATGTACTTTCAACAGTGTCTTTTGGACTGGGGTTAGAAAAGCACATTTGACTTTTGTTTCCAGTATACACTTTCCCAATGTTTGTTTGACTGGATAATAGGAAATCTAATCCCTTCCTCAATATTTACACTTTCTTCAATGGTTCTTAGATTAAGAGGCTTATTGCGAGTCTGGCAGTCAACAGACCGCCAGACTCGTGGTGGTGGTTGGATCGCTGTGGTTGTGGTGGTCCAACCGCCACATTACAAGGTTGGCAGGCAGACCCACCAACCAAACTCTATCCCTGTCATGGGTTCTTGATCCTGATGGGAAAACGTCGGTGCAGTTTGCAATCAGCCAGAGCAGACTTTTCATGGTGGTTCCACCGCCATGAAAAGGCTGGTGGAGAACAAGTGCAGAGAGCCACAGGGGAGCCCCTGCACTGCCCATGGGCCCATCTGTCCTGCATCCTCAAAATTCACACTGCTGTGCAGATAGTGCACTTTTCAAGGGTGCAGGTGCCCCCTGTGTGCAGCAGCACTGCCTCCGGCTCGATTATGAGCCAGCGGCAATGCTGCCGCATGTTCCCACTGGACTGATAGACGGGAACCTTGGTTCTGCCCGTCGGCCCAGTGGGAAAGTCATATTGGAGGGAGTGGAGGGACCGCCACCTGGACAGCAGGCTCCTCACCACAGGTCTGGTGGTCAGCAAAACCACCCGCCAAACTCATAATCCGGCCATAAAACTGATCCATGTATGAATTTTGGCCCATTTTTGTAGCATAGTAGTTAGAATAGTTAAAGGAAATCTGTGTTTCTTGCAAGGATTCTCAGATATTTCAGGTTTTTCTGTACATTATTTTGGTTATTTCTAATTGGCACATTTAACGTGCCTGCAATTCACAATTATATGGTGGAGAAGATGCATCCAGAGACTAGAAATTAAATGTCACTGGTGGGCTGCAGCACTCATTGTTCTAGCCACTACAGTAGCATTGCAAGAATGGAGGTGGGCCAACCATATGCAGCCTGACTGCTGCAAAGCAAAACCTGCAGTATGAACTGTCAAAACAGCCCTTTTTGGCAGGTAAGACCTCACTTTTAAATATTAGTAAGTTACCCATATGTAGGCCTTGTAGCCCAAAAGGCAGGTTGCATGGTAAATAAAAGTGGTTCAGGTACAAAACTAATATTGCCATGTTCCTGTGATGACAGGCCAAGCTATCCTATGTAGAATATCAGAGCACAGATTAAAATACTAATACTGCTAGCTCGAGAAAGGTACCAGCTAGAAAAATGACACCCCTAATTTTTTTTATAGCTAATCAATCCAATTCAATGGTGAACTCAGATTTTTAATATATATTAAAGGAAAGTAAATATTTTGAAGGTTACAATGTATATGCCTGAGCTTTCAGAAGGCTTATTAACATTCCCCTCAGCCAACTCCTAACCTGTCATAAGCCCTGAAAGAGGTGTTGACGAGGAGTGAAATTCCTCTTAGGAGCTATTATATAGGTGTACCTGAATGAGCAGGGATGACTCTTCTGGCCTCTGCAGAACGTTCAGGGTAGGCACTGTGAGTATCTTGTTGACACCACAGTATCAAATCCTGCATGACAGATCTGTTTGAGCCACACGTAACATGTGGCACATTTGAAATGGAAAACAGAATGCCAGGACAATTCTTGAGTCCCCCCTGTTTAGGTCCTGTAGGCCCTTGTCATTGTCCTATCAGACTTCTGTCTTCTAGTTTTCTGTGGGTAATTAGCCTACTGCTAAGTGTATTTGAGTCTTGGATATTGAAGGATAATAGTGATTATCATAGTACACTCCCCTACACACCCACAAGCTTCAGAGCCTATGTGGCGGAAGACTATCATCATCTGTCCTGTGCCTGACATGTACCATTTTGGGCCTGTTTTCCAGTAAGGCAGACAAGAACTACTGAAATGCTGATAGAGTTCTGGACCTGAGGAAACACAGAAGAGGGTGTACCTTGCTGTCTGTAACCTGAGAGGAGTCCTGAAGGACTGGACCTGCTCCCACTTACACTCAGGGCAAAGAACTGGATTCTAAGGATCAGGTGGCTGACCTGTCTGTTTACAAGGAACCAAAAAGCTTAATGAGTCTTTTTTCTTTTTATTAAGTGCTCACCCGACCAGTGGACTAAATGCCCTCACATGAGAGCCTGGGGCCTTAAATGTGCATATCGGTTGGTGTGTAGGCACCAGAAGTACCTTAGGATACTTTTGGATACTTTTTTCTTCCGCAATGGTTGGCTTTAAATTGCCCCTATAGCAATTGTTAACTATCATTGGTGCTATGCACATTTTGGTGCTACATTTTTCTAAAACCTAAAAAACTCATATTTTCTCTTCTGCTTATTGGATTTTTGTCATTTTGGTGTCATTTTGTTTATTTTGTAATCAATTTCACTCTATTGTTCTAATTTGGGTGTGGGATTTTTTATTGTTTGGCATTTGACTTTATTACTATTGTTAAACCTGTCTGCTCTGTGCTGAAGCTGCCTGGGGGTTGCACTCAGGTTAATTTAGTGACTTTGAGGGCTCACCCTGAGAATAGTTGTGGTTATTCCTTAAGGTGGTCTGCTATCAGGTAGGTTATGTTAAATCTTTTAAGTATTTTCAATTTAATATATACATTTTAAATTGTTTAACTTCTCTCAATGTTTATTTTGTGTTGATTGTAAAATTACTTTCTATTTTTTGTTATATAAACTTGTTTTACTTATTTTGAAACACAAATGTATTGGTTCAATAAACTGATAATATATGTTAAATGCTTTTTAAATTATTAATAGTTATACAAGCTTATATTGTGTGTTATTACTTATTGATATTCTAATTAAATAATTATTTGTATTTAAATAATAAATATATTTTAATATATTATTCTTATTTATTAATTAATGATACATGTATTTCAGTTATTTGAAGGAGTTTATTTTTAAAATTAATTAATATTTAAATGTTATTTTTCATATTGTAAATGTCATTTAATATATTATATTAACAAAAGAATGTAACTTTTATTTTACATTTCCATACTGTGACTTACAGTCAAATACATTTATTTACCGATTGGATGCTGATATTTTGGACCACAGTATTTTGGTAATCAATACTTTTTGCACTTTAAGTGACATGTAAAATAGGCATTTTTGGTGTTGATTTTTTTGAGAATGAGCTTCTGGTACCACAATTTATTCTGTGGTTGATATTTTGACAAGGAACTTCTAACATAGTGGCTGTGTTCCAACAAAAGAAAGCAGGAGCGTGCAGGGGAAATGCATGCTGATGTACTGTGAGTATATTTTTTTACATGTGAATGCTTCAAAGTGCTTAACCTGTTCTACCATGGTTATCACTGTCGGTCAGCTGAGAGCAGGTTGCTCTTCCCGACCCTGGTGTCTTTATCGCACAGGTATGCAGGTGCATGATAACAATTGTGCCAGACACTGTTCATGCACTAGGGATGGGTGGAACCTACCTCCCAGCAGTGAAGAACTGAGTCAATGCCTCAGGAGGGGTTGGTCCACACACAGCAGCCGCTTAACATCAGGACTGCGGACTACACCTTCAACACGCAGACCGCTTAACATCTTCCCCGGTGCTGCCACAAAATGTGGAGTACTTAATGGCTTTAATACTGCCTGGACTGGGAACACATAAGTGATAGAGAGCTGGCGCCATGATAGAGGGGTGGTGGACCAGCAGCATGCACAAGCCTACTGCTTAGGGTGACCAGGTTTTGAGGAGCAAAAACCGGGACAGGTCAGACATACAAGAAGGATTAAAGACTTACTCTCACTTTTATATCTGGCCTGTCCCATTTTTTTTTTTTGTGTAGCTTTGTGAATGTGCCCCTATACCTATGTTTGTGTATATATATATATATATATATATATATATATATATATATATATATATATATATACATATATATATATATATACACACACACACACCAAACACACAAAATACACACATGCACACATTTACAAGACTCCATATATAAAATTAGCTATGGCTTGACCTCCCACCCTGCACCCCCAACCTGCCCCGATCTCCCCACCCACCTCTCTCTGCTCCCCCTCCGTCTCTCTGCTGGGAGCAGACAGGACTGTGTTGTCTGACAGTACCTCATAAATCACTGTAACTATTTCATACTTTACATATGTTTCCCTACATGATCTGACCTTTGTCCCCAAAACTGGGATATTTATTTAATTATCTGACCTTTGTCCCAAAAACCGCGACATTTGTTTAAAATTAAGAGAAGCGTCGGGTCACTGGAACAGTCCTCTAAAAACCGGGACTGTCCTGTGAAATCCAAGACGTCTGGTCACCCTCCTACTGCTGTTTGCAGTTGAAACTGGTGCACCTTGAAGTCCGTGTGATGCTCCTGTGCCCGCATAGGCAAAAGCAAAGGTTCTGGTTTGAAGTTGATTTTTAATTTAAAATATTACTTCATGGTGTATGGAAAAAGCAAGGACCTTAAAAAAAACTATGATAAATCCTTATCAGGGCCCTCAGGTAATGAATTCTCCGTCCTATCTAAAGCCGACCATACTGTTATCTTTCAGGCTGAGCTCAGACAACCAGTCTTAAGAAAGGACGTCTGCTTTACAAATCCATTCAGTGTGAGCCACCGGGTCGTCTGCAGTTTGAAGGATGGCAGACAGAAGAAGCACTGGGGAGGCTCGATGAGGCTCATCACATGTTTATTCTGGGCATTTCAAAGGGGTTACTATGGCATATTGGCACCGTTGTCGAGTTAAAAACTGGCTTTCTCGAATAGCCAAGTGGATAGATGCAAATTACTTTGTTCCTGTTCCCTAGCTTCCCTCTTCTACGAACTTTTTGAAACAAACACGACTTAAATGTTAGGCGCTTTTATGGAAAAACCATTAAAAATGCTATACTGTGCTACGGCATGCAAACAGACATGCACAGATTCACACAGATATTTGTGCCATCTTGCTGTGAAGCTAGCTACATGGCATTGCAAATCTGAGAAATGGAAAAGAGGGCACAGGAACAGAGGTTGGAGACGTGGCACCAATAGTTTAGGCTCATTACTCGATGCATTAGCACGTCAAAGCCGGATCGTTTGCCTTTGGCAATACTTGTTCACCATTTGAGTGACAATGTAAATATCTTTTGTATTCCTGAGACTTCCTTCATTCACTCATTGGAAATGTTTTGCTCCTTAATATATTTTGTTTGGCTGGTATTTGAAAACAGCACCTGCCTGACTTTCACCTTCGTGACACTTTGCAGCTGAAGCCTAGCTATAGAAGGCTAGACAAGGTTGCAGTAATTGAAATTGTTTTCCACAGCAGAAGCTTGTATATTGTGTGTAAGCAGTGCTATGACTCATAAAATGCCAGGTTGGAATTAGAAATAGAGATTGAATTGTGGCGACGTGAATGACCGAGAGAGAGTTAAAATTCTCGAAGTGAAAATATTGGCATCTGTGGTTTCTGCCTTCCTTGAAGCTATTGTCACTGCTATGATTCCAGCTGGTGTCGCAGAACTGGTCACTACAGTGATGGAGGTTAAGGTTGTTGCCGTGTTTGCAGCTGTTGTTGGTGTTGTTACCCCTGATGTGGTGCCAGCGGTGGTCATTGATGTGGCCATTCATATTGTTATAGCTGTGATCACTGCTGCACTTGCAACGATGCTGTGAGGTGAAAGGGGCAGTATATTTCTTTGTTGATAATCACAAGAGTTCTGGGAAACTGCTAAAATGTTCTGACGCAAGACGTGCCTCTGTCCTGCCAATCAAATCATCATCTTCAGTAAAGACACTAATCAGCATTGCAAACCTCTCTGTACTCCCTGTTTCCTTCCTTTGGTTTTTGCTTTGGCCCAGTTAAAGCTATATGTAGTCAGACCTAAAAATATGACCTGCACAGGATGTTTGGAAAGACGCTGTAGTAGAAACAGACTTTAAGAGTTCTTTTACGATACTTGGTTAAGTGAGTTTGATCTGAGCAGACAGGGGTGGGTCGTTGAATGTGTCTGGTGCATTGCTGCTAGGAGACAATACACAGTTCACATCAGGATGGCTCGGCGCTCTAGTGGAGAAATTTGTGACATCTTTTTCGCCGAAGGAAGATTGTTCAAATCACAGAGCTGCCAGTCAGGTCAAGCATTCACTGCTGGAAAGAGTTGTACCGTATCATCATAGCGGGCCACCAGTTCTTGGTGGAGGAACTAAAAGGGGGTCGAAAAAAGACGCACACATTCAAATGTTGTTCATTCTTTTTGTACATTAAATGTTTTCAGCTTTCATGTATATTTGTAACTATTTTATTGCACTCCTCTCTGCCACATGCATTGCCTTTAAACTTTTTCTAGTCTATTTTCCTCTATAAATTGTTTTCTATGTTAAATATATATATGTTACACTCCCATATTTAAATCCAAAAGAACATTTTCATTGGCATATAGAACTTCCATCTGACATACGAGTGTACGTGTTCAATACCCTTCGTTTATGAATGACAGCTTCCCCTGTTTCACCAGATAAGCCATTGTAGCTTCATAAGTTGGACTGACATTAGACCCTCTGATATCATTTCAATGTACGGGTACGCATGAATTCTAGTTTGCTTACACAGGCACACTTATTGGCCAGGATAACTGAAACAAACAAAAAATATTAATAGCTTTATTTAGCGCCTCTGCTACTATATACTTTGCCTTTTCATGACAAAGAAAAAAAAACAAACAGTGATATTATTTCCTAAATTAGGGTACTGGATATATTCACCTCAGAAGGATGAAAGGTTTAGTTGTCCCTGCTACAAATTAAACTCGTTTCGTGTAAATTGTACACTGGGCTCGGCAGCGAGTGCTTTACCCACTTTGCTCTTTAGTTCATCTGATTAAAATGGATCGAAGTGTCAACGTCTTTCATTGTTGAGCTGTAGTAATCAAAGACGAGGCTGGTTTTGTGGAGGCTAGTGGCCAAAAAAAATCAAGGGAGATGCTTGGGGAAGTAATAAGATTTCAAGACAGCAAGCTTCTGAGTAATGGTGCTAAATGTGTCCATATTTTGCTCAGGTGAGAGAGGGTGGAGGATCCTAGATTCTTTATCCAGGAGAGCTAGGTGGAACATGGCTCAAAATAGAAAAGGGGAGTGGAAAAGAAGGAGGGTCATTCATTTGTGTGCCACATAGGACAATGTCGAGGACAATTTGAGACTGGCAGCTAGAAGCACACCTTTAATACTTAGGGTGAAGCTTAAAAAGCACTGGAAAGGGAAGTTGAAGGGATGGTCAAGTAAGGGAAGAGTAAAGAGAGAAAGTAGAGTGGAAAGAAGATAAAAGCTGCACTTTGGGAGAGACGTTAAGGGAGGAGACTAGACGAGACACAAAGAGTGAGGTGAGTGGATTCGTTGGCACAGGAAGTAATGGAAGGTGGGAGTCCTGAGAAAGGGAGTGATTGTAAGAAGAAGTCGGAGAGAGGTGAAGGACATGAAAGAAAGATAAGTAGATTGTAGATAAGAAGGGTCCATAGATACAGAGCATGCTAGTAGTAGAGATATCAGGCATGAACCTGGGTGATGTAAAGTTTCTTGAGGTTACAAAACGTTTGGCGAAGGTAGGAAGGTTAGTGTCAGGAGATTGAATCATAATATTGCATTACTGGAACTGCTGACATGCACTCGTTCTAATATTGGTCTGCCAAAGAGCTCTTAAGGTATGCTGTATGGAACTCTTGCCTTAGGGTTTTTGAGGCATTCTTAGAGAGTCCTGAAAGGTAGATAAAGAAAAAATGTTACATCCTGAGTCCTAAATTTTGACAGTAGAGGGCTTGTCTGGCTGTATCTTAAATCATAGAATGCAAGGGTAAATCCTGCTTTATCTTCCTCTTGATTCTGATTTATGGAGATATGAAAAGATTGTGAAGCACATGCTTTTCTAGCAAGCATACAGATCTATTAGTGCATACTCTATCTTGAGTTTTTCTCTTATCTTCTGATGCAAAAGCAAACAGAAGTGGCATAGTGTGCAGTGCAAGCCCTGCAAATTATGTAAAAATGCCTCAATGCATGTGTTTTTCAAGAATTCCAGGCCTCTACCATGTCCAGGTATAAGACGATACAGTCTGAAGCCGTGGACTAGGGTGGGCAATAGCCAAAAACATTACGAAGGACATTTTGGAAGATGTGAAGAAGTTACACAAATACATTCTTTAAATCCTATTGCAATGGTAATACACTTTCAATATGTTCTTTTGTTTAAGCAAAACAACCTCAAATTGAATGTCTGGCAGGGTAGTTCATCGAAAGCTCAATAGAGAAAGGGCATTACAACTAACTAGGAAGATTGTTGTAATGCATTTTTTATTGCTGCCATCACCAGGTAAAGCCTAGCAGTAAAAACAAACAAAAATACCTCCACATGTGTAAAACCCTCGATATGAATTTCTGTTCCTGTAAAACAAAATAAAGTTTACAATTTTTGGACATAGGCACATGGGATGAATTTTTATGCTTAAGTTTCCGAACTATACTTACGTTTTTGGAGCTAATGTATTCATACCTATATATATATAGGATTTGTTTAGTGAATGGAATTATAAGGACTTAAATGCTAAATGTGTTTTTGTATATTTTTTCCATTGATGCAGATATGTTCCTTGATCAATCCAACATGATAATGAAGCTTTCTAAGAATTTACCTTAAGAATATTTGAATAGGTATTGCATCATTTTATTACAATTTGACATGGGTGGACTATTGCATGGGAGATCTTAATGACCTATTGCTTGATTTGGGTCACTTTCCTGATTTCTGACATAGTGTTTAACTCATACTAACAGGGGATGGACTCTATACATATTTATTGCTTGGTGTCTAGTATAACATCGTGCAGCTAGTCTTGGGCACAATATTTTTCTCTCTTTTATCTTCTGTTCTTAGGACTGCTTTTTGCTTGTCCAACTCATTTGCCAACACCCATCTTTTGAACAACATAGACTTTCTATTTGCAGTGGTGTCTCTTCTGCATGGTAATATTATACATAACTTCATTAGATGGCTCCTCACTAGTTGGATTTTTGGCACTTGGTTCTCTCTGTCTGCACTTGGGTGATATTCCGTAATCCTCAGTCTTGTTCTTTTACAAGAAAAATGTTTGTTCTCAATCTGCCTTTGTATTCTTACAGCCTTGAGAAAGCCCCAGGTATATGTACCACTAGGGGGTGAAACACGTGTCGGCATTTGTCCTTCATCCATGCACATTATATTGGTTCTTTTTATCTGTGTACCTCAAAATAAATCTTCTTTGGATCTACTGACCTGGCTGGATATGTTAATTTAAATCATAACCGTGATGTGAAGACACTAGTCTAATACGTTGAAATATGGGTTTACCAATACTTTGTTGCTGAACAAAATAAAGTTAAAGTTTGGTGAACAGTGGCCAGAACCAATGGTGGCCGACCACCAAACTTTTTGTACCTTGAAGAGAACCATTGTGACAGAGATTGTCACGATTCACCCTGGGCTTACCGTCGATACTGGAGAGGGATGGTGAGCGGCCCCGGTTCCTGCAAATCCTGCTCTGGCCGAGGTAGGGGCGACCCCTTCCGGTAGCCACGGTGCTGTTGACAATAGTAAGCCACTACAGTCCGTGCCCTCCAGAAGGAGTCCCAGAGGAAAAACCCCAATGGGGAAAAAACCTCCAACAGGAACTCCCTGAAACAGATGGAGGACACAAGGATTAGAACTCAAGATCCTGGAAATCTGGAAGACTGAAGACAGAACAAGAACGACTGGCGTCTCAAATGAAAACCAGCCGGAGCGTGACCACCACCGCTGAAGTGTTGCAACGCAATGAGAAGAAGAAAAGGTTCCCCTTATATACCCCTAGACAGGAAGTGATAAACAGGAAGAAGCAACACCACCATCTTGGCTTGGGAAGAAGCCATAACTAAAGATAGAAAACATGCGCCTGTGTAAGAGGAACAAATGCATGCAGGGAAGAAGGGAAGTGCACAGCATGCTGGGAAGGAGAAAGCATGCTTTAAAACTAAGCATGTATACTGAGGAAGGTCTCAAAGCGTGTGGCAGGTGAGTGGTGTTATGGAGGGGGGCCCAAGTATCCCTAACCAAGATTAACCTCGCGCGCCGAGCGCAGCTAGGACCGCGACCCAATTCTGGGTCTCCGGCCCTGCCGCGCTCTAATTACATCGCGCAGCTGGAGAAAAGGGCCACTGCGGATGCCGCGACACTTGACCCGGACCACGGCTTCCCCCGCGGCCCGCTCGCGGGCCGCCGCGGTTTCCCCCGCAGATCGGCTGGGTTGCGCCACAGCGGCTCGCGGCGCAACAGAGTTGACCTCTGGACTGGTGGACATCTCTTAATTTCACAGAGATTCAGTGGAATAGTGGAGATAATGTTTTCCATTGATTAAAACATAAATCAGGTCAATTGTTAAAGTAATATGAGGGTCACAAGGCAGTCATCACCCCTTACAATGATGCAAGTATGCTTAGTATGTTCCAATTGCAGCGAACATGAACAGTTGTGCCCTGTCATAAATATACTTTTTGGCAGGCACAATTGTTTGTCAATCAATATTGTGAATGTGTCTGGAGGGGTACTTGAGTAACAATAAATTCTCCTTAGAGGTTTGTGATTTTCGCAGGACTTTATGTGGGTGAGTCCAGTCATGAGGTGATGCTGTAGTTGTAGTAAGCGCATAATATTACCATTGTTATAGATAGAATTCTTCAATTTTTGAAGAAGCCATGAAATAAGCTACGCTCTACTTAGATTCCTATATTGTTTTGCTTTGAGCTATTTCTTGCAATAGAGGAGACTAAATATTGGTGTTCATCAGTATTAATGGGCATGCTCTAAGCCAGTGTTTCTCAAACTATTGGTTGCAACACTCTGGTGGATCATCAGCTGATTTTTGATGTGGCGTGAAATTCCAAGCAATGAACAAAGATGTTTTTTAAATTCTGTATTTATCTTGTCACATTTGCTGGGCTCTAGGGACACAGGTAAAATATTAGACTGTGTTTTCTGCTTCTTATTTTTTACCACAGGGACTGGTTTCACAAGCTCCTATAACTTTGCAGTCAGTCAAAAGTAAAGTGAATTATGTGACATTCTTCATGGGGAACATGAAGTGTGAGAAGAAAGGCTGCAGGATGTAATTTTTTCATAAAACAGAGCAAAATGTAAATACATTTAAATTAACTGCATACCTTCGAAGTTAGGAAAGCAATAATGTAGCTCATGTTTTTTTGTAATTCTGAAGTGTGATGGACATATTGATTTTAACAGGATCAAAAACAAATTCAGACAAATTACTTGGTGATGAACAAATGATAAATGTTCACTAAAACCTGATTTCCACACGTTATATTTTGTGTACCACATAATGTTATCAGTAAAACTGTATGTCAGTGTAATTTAAGTGGGCATTTCAATAAAAAATGCTGTGTCTGTACATGGTAGTGTGCCACCACACAATGCTTTACTTACATTAAAATGTCCCACTCCTCATGTCCATTAAAGCAAGGTGAGTCATGAAGGTTTCTTCTACTAAAAAGTGGGTCAGGATTCTAAAGTGTTCCAGGCTAATGCTTGCCTGTTCATTGGCTTTAAAATGCAAACCTTTATTGTCAACTGCAGCAGGAGTTAGTGTGGATGTTATGTTTACTTCATGTTTGCTTCAGGACATATCATGGAAATAGTCGCCTTAAGCCACAAGGGATAAAGCTCAGGCTCTGTGTTTCTCTCATTCAATTTACACACTCCATTCTGCAAATGCCAAATGTGCTCATATTTTGTGCATGGTTTGATTAGTAAAATGCACTTCCTATTTGGTAAAATACTCTGATTTTGTTGCAGATTTAATTGTGCACAAGAAACATGCCCTTAGAAAACTAGTGGTTGTAACTTGCTTTATGGTAGTTACTGATGCAGCTTCTTTTAGTTTGGCTAAGGGATATAAATGTATTTTCACTCTCCTTGGCAGAGCCTAAATCGAACCAATATCAGCCCAAGCAATTGTGTTCAAACAATCCCCACATTATTTTGTGCCGGAGGGGGATGGAGGGGGACAGAGAGAGAGAGAAAAAAGCAGTATATGGTCCAAGACAAGCTCAAAGTCTATTAGTACCAGGATGGAATGCTGGGTTGTGGGTGGTTTATGCATGGTGAAGTAGTGTTCTTTAAAGACATGAGTCCTCAACTCTTTCCTAAACTAGAGAAACATTGGGGAAGTCTTGTGGATATGAGAAGGTTGTTCTAGATCCTGAATTCATAGATGTAAAAGGTGTGTTGTCTTGTTTTTTTCCTTTTACACTTTTTAATCAACAGGCTGAATGCTGTGGGCGTGCCAAAATCGCTAGAGCTGGTGTCTGCTAGAAAATTAGGCTTGCTGCTCATAATGGCTTTGCTTGAGAACAATATATGACCACTCCCCCCAAGTTGCATAACCTGCTAAAATGTTTAGCTGTGATTGTTGAGTAATGCCAGCATAGTGTGTTAGAACTGAAAGGGTACGGTTAAACTCTAAGATAGCAGAACAAAACTGATCTTCCATGACAGCACAGCAGTAGCACCATCTTCTCTCATACATTCAGCAAAGGCTTGAAACAGCCAGGAATAGTTTATATAGGGATAACAGAGCTATCTGGCCCTGCACACTCAAACCACTAAACCAGTTTCCCCTCTGGCATAAAATGTACCAGAATAAGCTATTGGGATGTGGAATGTTACCTTTCAGCTTCTTCAGTGCTGCAGGAGCACCAACCACAGTTTATAATACTTGCACTTCTTAAATACATATACATATCTATATATATATATATATATATATATATATATATATATATATAAATACATATATATATATATATATATATATATGAATGTAAAGCAACACTAACAATATTATTCCATACTCATTCAAACAAGCACATATAATATCCAACACATAACATTAACAAGTGACACTAATGAAGAAGCAGAAGGATAACCGCGAAACCCATGTTTGCTTTTGCAGGACTGTCTTTTTGGGAAATATTTGCTTCAATTACTGTTTATTGCTGGACTTTTTTCTCAGGAAATATTTGCCTCAAGGACCACTCTTTGTTTCACAGCAAGATCACAGACATCCGCGACAGCTTCAACACCTCGACCCCCACGACAGCCGCTATCACCACAAACTCTGACTCACCACCACCGATGACATCAGGACCATGCTAGACAGAGGCGAAACTGCAGCCCTCATCCTCCTAGACCTCTCGGCTGCCTTTGACACCATCTGCCACTACACCCTACGCACACGCCTCCACAATGCAGGATCCTCCACAAAGCCCTGGACTGGATTACATCCTTCCTCACCGGCAGAGCCCAGAGAGTCCGCCTCCCACCCTTCCGTTCTGAAGCCACCAAAGCCACCTGCGGCGTTCCCCAGGGATCCTCCCTCATCCCGACCCTCTTCAACATCTACATGGCACCGCTCGCGACATCGTCCGATCACACAACCTCAACATCATCTCTTACGCCGACGACACCCAGCTGATCCTCTCACTCACCAAGGACCCTGCCACAGCCAAAATTAACCTCCACAATGGAATGAAGGCCATTGCCGACTGGATGGAGAGCATTTGCCTGAAGCTGAACTCGGACAAGACAGAGATCCCCATCCTCGGCCCCACCCCCTCCGCCTGGAACGACTCCTGGTGGCTGGCCACCCTAGGAACCAAACCGACGCCCACCAACCAGGCGCGCAACCTGGGATTCATCCTGGACTCATCGCTCACCATGACCCAGCAAGTCAACGCCGTCTCATCATCCTGCTTCAACACCCTCCACATGCTCCGCAAGATCTTCAGGTGGATCCCCACTGAAACCAGAAAGACGGTCACCTAGGCCCTCGTCAGCAGCAGACTGGACTATGGCAACGCTCTCTACGCGGGCCAAACTCCAGAAAAGACTGCAACGTATACAGAACGCCTCCTTACGCCTCATCCTCAACATCCTACGCCGCAACCACATCTCAGCCCACCTGAGAGGCCTACACTGGCTCCCCGTCAACAAGAGGATCACCTTCAAGCTCCTCACCCACGCACAAAGCACTCCACAACGCCAGCCCAGCTTACCTCAACGAGCGACTCACCTTCTACACCCCAACCGTCAACTCCGCTCCGCCAACGTCACCCTTGCCACCGTCCCGCACATTCACAGGACTACAGCCGGCGGCAGATAGTTCTCCCACCTCGCCGCCAAGACCTGGAACGCCCTCCCCATCCACGTACGACAGACCCGGGACCTGCTGATCTTCAGGAAATGCCTCAAGACCTGGCTGTTCGAGCAGTAGCATTCCCCCACCCCCACAACCCCTCCTCAGTGCCGTGAGACCCTCACAGGTGAGTAGCACACTCTACAAATGAATGATTGATTGATTGGTTGATGCTGTATTTGACATACAGGCTAAGGATCTGCAGTTGGAGTTCTTGTACCATTAAAGGGACACTTTGATTTTTGGACATTTTAATAAGCTAATTATCATTGAATGATGAATATTACTAAAGTTTAATGTTGCTGAATGAATTTCGATTTAGGCATCACTATTAATTAGATGTATGATCTACCTTTGAAATTTTAGTATTTGCTAACAGTGTAAGGATTTCAGAACCAGTAAATCCGTTTAACTATGATCATAGTGAAGTGAACTTTCTTCTGAACCTTTGTGTGTTTATACATCTAGGAATAGCACAAGCTTTCTTAGCAGAAAAACAATAGGTATAGCATTACAAATGCACTGCAAGCTGTCCCTCAAATACGGACAGGTGCAGAGGAGGCAGCAGCAATGTAAACTTCCATCACAATCAGAACAGTTATAACAGGGGCCACATACTTACAATTGTGGGGGCAGAAGAATACTGTGGTGACAGAGAAAGTCAACAAAACCTTTATCCTGACTGTTTAGTTCTTCAGCTTCCCATCACAGATTGCAAGCTGGTTTTCACTTCACTTATAAGGTACTCACATTGCATTAACTAGTCCTAACAAACCATCATTCAACTGAAATTCAGTCAGCCTCTGATACCTCCAGAGAAAATTAATCTATAGTTAAATTGCTTACTTCGCTCGCTTTAGTTTCCTCTTCCATCTCACCGTTGGTGGAGTGATGCAATGACTTAGCTTCCTGTTTTTTCTCAGAAGTTTGATAACATCTATACCTCATTCCCTGTTGAAGCCACAGTCTCTCCATGCTTGAGTGCCTGGTTTAACACTTCTGAGGACAGCTCTAGGCACCTGAAATTCAAAGCTATTCAACTGGCTGATATGGCTTTGCTATGCTACTCTGTGAAAACTGGCTCCCCTTTAGGCCCAGTATCTCCCTCTATTTTAGAAGAAGGTACTCCGGTGGTCTATCCTGTTCTGTGCAACCTTATAAATCACTCCCTAGCTTCTGGATGTGCTACCCAGAATCGAAAACAAGCAATGGTACTTCCTTTGTTGAAGAAACCGCTGTTCATCTTTCGAAACCAGGCAATTATTGCCAAACCTCTTTCCTACCTTTTTTCCTAAGAATACTGAGAAACATGTGAATAGAGAACTTTCCAACTTTCCTGAAAGCAATAATTTGCTTTCACTGGACTCAGTCAGGCTTTCACCATCCTACAGCACTGAATTCACCTTGCTGTTAGCCACTGATTCTGTGCACCAGCTTTTGGATTCAGGTGATTCTGTGGCAGGCCCAATGTTGGATCTCAGTGCTGCTTTAGATACAGTATCCCACACCATCTTTTTAAAAAGACTGTTGTAAAGCATTATTGGTGACAAAGACTTGCCTTGCCTCTCTTTTGCAGCTGAAACTTAAGTGTACTTCCATCAGAACTGGTTTCAGCAAACTCCATTAGCTCCCTGTTAGACAGAAAATTGCTTTTATTTGAAGCTCTCTGCTATTGTTACAAGCCATTATCTAATGCTGGTGTCTGATAGCTGTAGTCTTCAGTCAAAACTTGTGTTCCAGCCAGGAGTTTAAGATCTTCTGATGCCAAATTAGCCTCTGTCCCTAAACTCTAAAAAAGCTAGAATTGGGGGCAGCTCTTTTAGTTACCTGGTGCCTACGATCTGGAATTTCCTGCCTCTAATAATTTGACAGACCCCATCCGAAGCCTCCTTCAGGAAACAGCTACAACACGGACGGCGTTTCTCTTTCTTTGTTCCTAAAGATACAAGCGTAATAAGGCAAAATAAAGAAATGTCTGCAAATTTATAAGAAAATATTGGAAGATTTTTGCCAATCGGAAGGTGTTGATAAATTATTCACATTTGGAAGTATAAACATAAAAGGAGTTGTATTCTGTGAACTAATGGGAATCGTTTAAATAGGATACTTGAAATATTAGGTGTTCCCTATGAAATGAGCTTTTCAGTCCTGAGGATGACCCACTAATGATTGATGTCTTGATACAGGGCCGAAATGTTGACTATATTATATGTGGATGATATACGAGTAACTTCAAGACACCTGGACTGAAGGGGTCTTATTGAAGTTTGCTCTTTTCCTTATTGCTTTTTAACCACATTTGTATATATTGTACATAACACTTTTGCACGTACATCACTTTGCACTTTCACTGCGCTGTATAATGGAAGCGCCTACTTTATAAAAAAGTTTTTTATGATCAAAGGAGATATGTACTTTTTTCATTTCAGTAATCATTAAATGATGATATACATTGTTTGAGATTAAATTTGATTAAAGAGTATTGTAAAATGCCATGGGAGTTTAGGCATATACTTCCCCCTAATTGACCTAATTTGTTGATTTATATTTAATTACCCTGGTCTAAGGGTTATATGGGTTTGCCTCATTTGTTATGACAACTTTCTAAAATTGACATTTTCAGACTTACAATTTAAAATCCAACTTTACCATAATTAGTGATTTTAAACTTTGAGTCCAGAGACACCAAACTCCACATTTCTGGGAGTTACACTTAAAAGATGTTTTAAGGTAATCCTATGGGAGACATAGGCCTTGCAATAGCGAAAATGGATTTAGCAGTTTTCCACTACCTGGACATGTTAAACTTAAAAGTACATGTCCAACATTTTAAATTCATTGCACCCTGCCCCTGGAGCTAACTAGGGCTGCTTATCTTAGGGGTGACTTACATGTCATAAAAATTTTAAGGGAGGTTTGGGCCTGGCAAATGGGTGCACTTGCCAGGTCGAAACAGCAGTGTAAAACTGCACACACAGGCCCTGCAGTAGCAGACCTGAGTCATATTTAAAGTGTAACAGTAGTGGGTGGCAAAAGCAGTGCTACAGGCCCACTAGTAGCATTTAATTTACAGGCTCTGGGCAACTTTAGTGAATTTTACTAGGGTCTTACAAGTAAATTAAATATGCCAGTTGTGGTTAAGTCAATGTTACCATGTTTAGAGGAGAGAGCACATGCACTTTAGAACTGTTTAGCAGTGGTAAATTGCCCAGAGTCTTACAACCAACAAAAGCTGAGAAGGGTGAGAAAAATAAGAGGAAGGTAAAACATTTGGGGATGAACCTGCAGAAAGGGCCATTTCCTACAATTATTTAGCATCTAGTTCCCTTACACACACTCCCAACCCAAAGAGATCCCAAGCTTTAATACAACCAACCGACAACATGTCTTCAAAGACCTTCAGAAGACCTCTGCCAATCTAGAATGTCATTGCCCATGCCTTAAACACTCTTCAGGAACCAACATTAGACTACATTAGGTGTGGGGGAAATATTCCATCCCTCTGACGGAATTATTGGTACTTTGGTGACTCCGCATTACTTTTGTAACACAGCGTTCTGGCTAAATTCTGCCAGGCACAGTGTGGCAAATGTTTTCCTGCTTGTATGCCAAAATGGTAGGTTAGCAAGCACAAGCAAGATATGGAGTTCCCACACATGATTTG
The DNA here is from genome assembly GCF_031143425.1 of Pleurodeles waltl. Classification (NCBI taxonomy): domain Eukaryota; kingdom Metazoa; phylum Chordata; class Amphibia; order Caudata; family Salamandridae; genus Pleurodeles; species Pleurodeles waltl. The sequence continues at coordinate 1,069,436,004 of NC_090448.1, forward strand.
CTGTTCGGAAAGATATTTTCAGCACAGGCTGTCATGACAATTCATAGTCTGAAGGCTGCTGCTGAAGTAGAAAATCTACTGGAGTGGCAGCAAAATCAACTCAAATAGCTGTGCCCACTTGCGTGCCACATGGTGTCGTTTGTGCTGATTTTTCAGTGCGGAATGCACTCATGGCACTAAATCACAGTGCAAGCAGCACAACATGCCTGTTTCTGCCAATTGGCGGAACTCCACAGAATCTTGCTGAGTTTTTTGCAACTCCGTGGAGTTCTGCATAGTCAAATTCCACTAATTCTGCCCACCACTAGATTATATGACACTTTCAGCTGGGGTTCGGATCCAACATTGTATACAGTCACTCTTAGTTGGCTCACAGGTGAGGCTCATGTGGACTCTACTAGTGCTAAGTCTGAAAACCTCATCTACTAGGCATCAGCATTTCCAGACCTATGAAGCTTTTAGCCAGCCCTATTACCTTACTTTCTGAACCCCTTAGTTGGCCTTCACATTTCTCTAACTGGCTCTCACATGCCAACATAGTGCCCTCACATACTTTTCACTCTACCCTAGCACTCCCCAAAAGCTATGAGACCTCTTTTCTGCCCCCTAGAGCATATTATAAAACTTAGAAGATTACTCTAGCTTGCCCTCTGGCAGTTTCTGTTGACCCTTCTACATCTTCAAAGTTTCTATTCTAGCCCTAATTTCCTCTTTTTGAGTACTACGATTACCTCATTTACTCTGAGTCAATTGGACACTGTCCAGTAGTCTCCAAGCCCCCTTTGTGGCTTGCACAATACATGAGAGTCCTTGCCAATGTGATCTCATGTTCCAAGAGTGTAAATTCCTCAGACATCTCCACCCAAGGTCCAGGAAGCCACCTCACTAATATGTAGCTAGTACGGTACAACATCACCGTTACTTCAAGCACATTGGAATGTTGAGCACTACTTGCGGGAAAGTGCTTGGTCCTTTTACAGAAGACATTCATTCTGCAAATAAACCACAATATGATGGTAAAAGACAAGGTAAAAATAAATATGTACGCTCAATATTTATAGTTCTCAGTATTAAACTTAAACCTGCAAGTTCCAAACTGAATTCTTAGAAAAGTAACTGTGTGGGTTTATGTGTATATGCTGTAGATTCTAGTCTAACTTTTATGTTGCAGGTTCTGAGCCTCAGCTAAAGGACTGCTTGTGACTTACTTAGCTTAGATGAGGAATCAGGAAAACAGCCCTTGCAGGGAAAAATCTAACTTTATCTATTTTTCCTAAGGATATTGGTCGAATGAATGTGATTGAGTTGGTTAGACATTTATGAAGTGCCAAGAACAATTCAGGTAGTTTCAAGCACTACTGAAAATCATTCTTAGGGTAGTCATTAACATCTGGATACATTATATACTGAATTTCCATTCACGTTTTTAAAAACTTTATTTAAAACTTTTATCAAACAAACAGATACCAGAATTACAGAGACTGGAAACATGGGCATAATCACGACAATTCAAATCATATTGTTTAAGGCGTTTCGTTGGTTTTTACCTGGGTAACAGCGGAATTGGGATGTAGCAGGAGTATCAAAGTTGGGTTGCTTTTCATACCTGCTCCGTCACAGATGTGACTAAAAAAGTTAGTCAGAGACTGCAATAATAGAGCACGCTGGAAGCCTCTCTCTCTCTTTTCTTCCACTTATCACTCTGCTTTACCAGCTGAAGAAGAAATTTTAATCCTGCAGTATGAGTGTTCAGCACAAATGGCATAGGGTTTCTGCTGGGGCTCCTGCACCCCCTTGCTCTGACCTGGTTGTCTTAGCATCCTCCATGTCCCAAGGAAGCACAGCCTACAGTTTGCAGACCACCAGTGTAGAAAGTGATTTTACTCAAAGTAACTTAGAAAAATGGGTCAAAATCGTAAACGTTAAAGAATGGATTTTCAAATGTGTTAGATAAACACTTTCAGGGCTGAGTCATGGCAGTTTATCCAGCTCCGAATGCAGCTTCTGTTAAACAGCGAACTAGGTAAATGCCACAGTGCCCAATCGGCCAGTCCAGCCATGCCCATAAAATATATGTACCCTGTGTAGAGTCCTGCTGGGCTCATACTAGTGTTTGTACTCAGCCACTCCCAGAGGGCTGGCTTTCACACTCACCCCACACCTATTTAACACAGGCATCAGCGATCAGGTGACCCTGGCAATAAAGGGTCCTAATGCTCGAGCTTGTGAGCAGTTTAATGTGCAGTAACGTTTGTCTGTGTCGCCCAAAGCTGCCCCAGCCAAAATTGCTGCCACACATTCAGTGAAAGCGGAGGCAGTGACACCACTGCACTCAAGGAGACAGTGCTGCACGCCCCCGAATGGTGAACGGCCAGCACCGCAAGAAAGAAGAGCAGGCACGCAAGGCACCAGCAGAGGGCACCTATGAAGAGACTGTCTACTAGCCCTGCCACTACCTGAAGGAGCCCCAGCTCACAAGAACGTGCACTGCAAAGAAGACCGGCCGAGAGCTCAAACAATGTTACGCCCTGCACAAGTCAAGGTTTGTGCAGGACTTTTGCAGAGAACAGTGCAATGGGTAAATAGTGAAGAGTGATGCAGACTTTTGGCTTTGTGTACCCTGTGCATCAGCATTTATGAAGGGCATGCGCCTCACTGTATATCAGTGCACGCAGGGCCGGTGTACACAGCACATACACTATGGCCCTCATTATGAGTCTGATGGTCTTCAGACCACCAGACCCATTGTGGTGGTCACCTGGCAGTCCCGGCAGTTGTAATCGGCCAGGGCAGCGCTGCAAGCAGTGCTCCCCTGGGGTTTACACCGCTATGGAAAGGCTGGTTGAAAAGGGGTGTCGGGGCCCCATGCACAGCCCCGTTGTGCATTCCACTGCCCGAATTATGGGCAGTGGAATGCATGGCAGGTGCTGCTGCACCCTCCGGACTGCCACATTGGCGCCGACTCCATTAGGAGCCAGCATCAATGTTAAGGCTCTGTTCACGGCAGGGCCGGTGGGTGGCAACGCTGTTTCTGCCCGCCAGCCCAGCTGTGAGCTCTTAATGGGGCCAGCTGTGTTCAGGCCACACAGGCGACCTGCAGGCGGAACGAGTTTGGCGGGAGGCCTCTGCTGCCCGCCAAATTTGTAATGAGCCCTATATTCCCAAACCTACCCACACAAATAATGATTGTGAATCTAAACCTAAGTAAGGAAAGGGCACTAAAGACAAGTTATCGATGAGCAAAATATTCAGCACAGGTGTGTAAAAAAAAACCTGACTCCATGTGTTTGTAAATGTATGTTTATACTTAGATTTGTTTTATTGAGACGTTTTGATCCTAAGGATTTACAAATAACATTGTGACATGGGGCTTACTTCTAATTGTAGTTGACCTGTTCCAGTAAAATGTGGAACAAACCATGGATTCGTTTTTATGAGCTTTTAAAGAACTGGAAGCTACTCACACACAGCACACACCCTGTGACTCCAAGCTATCGTCAGAATTATAAATCTCTTGTTCTGCAAGCATTAGGATATGGACATGTTTTACTCTCAGTAAGCTATAAAATATCTTGAATAATCAGCGCAGATTGAAGAGAATGAGATAGTCTGCAATAACCGGGTGGATTTCGGGTCAGACCAGATTGGGCAGTGTGGGGAGGACACAGTGATGAACAAAAGGCCCCTGCATCCCCTGCGGTGCGCCCCACCCCCCGAGATAAAGGAGGGCACCTCAGCACAGTATACTGTGCCATGCCGGCAGGCCCCTGAGGTACTTTGCATGGGGAACCTCTTACGTTTTGTTACGCCACTGGAGGGGGAACAGTGATTGATAATTTGGGGTATCAGATGGTGTGTGCAGGTGAAGTGTTCTTTGTTGAGGAAAACGAGTCAGAAATGTAAAAATGTTGCTGCATGTGTAAATATATCCCTTCGTCTAGTAAACTTAGAAATATTTGCCTTTTATTTCTCTCTGTAGGTCTGACCATTTATCTATGCTTCTTGTATTGTCCTGCATATCTCAAATTGCCCCTTCGTTTGTCTCGTGTCCTTTGCTTTCGTCCCTTGTTTTTTTGGTTTGCTTCTCTTCCACATCCACGCTCCTTCCTCTGGCATACTCGTAGCGAGCCAGTACTGTTACTGATATCAACAGCAGATTTTCTTTTCTGGACAGGTAGTTTGGGAACAAACAGCAAAACCGTCCTTGCCGCTGGTACTTCGGCAAGCTTTCACCCACAGTAAACATCTAACAGTCATCTTTCAGGATTCCCGGCAGAGGAACACTCTCCTAGGGTATCTGTCGGCATTACCGATGTCTCTCTTGCTAATCATTATAGGTGTTTGTAATCGTGCGCAGTGGAAAAAATATCTGGTAATCTGTTTTTAAGACATTTTTCTCTGCTCCGCATAGTTAATGGCGGATTTATAATCGCGGTGTTCAGTTGCGCAGTAATAATTTAGTTTTGTACACCGTGTATTTTTCTGCAGTTTTGCCATTTCACACCACTCTAAATAACAAGCCCTTTTATTGCCCCACTCAATAGTGTTCAACCTATGACCTTGTTAGGATTAAAGGCTGAATATTCTTGAGTGTTATTCCATCATTTTTTAAAAAAGGTTTAACATTAAATGCTTACTTTTATGAACTTTCTTTTCACCCATGAAATATGCATCATTATAGGTTAGTACCTAATTTGTGTGCTCCCCAGATCCCGACTCTTTTGGCATCAAAGGCCAATTAACACGCAGGCTGTTTCATTGAAGACAAAAATGCCTCTCTCTGTCACAAATGTTTGGTGATTGGTAAATGCCCTAAGCAGGTACTGTAAATTGAACATGACATTGTATATGTTTAAACAGCTCGGGAATTTAGCAAGGTAGCCCAGTGGGTTAATGCACCTGTTGAAATGATAATGTGCAACTTAATGGTCACTAGTTTTCAATCAAAGCAGGTTGGGCTCGGCATTTCATCCTTCTTATGGTGATAAGATGAGCACCATGCCTCTTGAAATTATAGGCATACTCTTTGGCCTAATCCATTTTTATAATAAAACTTATTCTGGCATCATTTAACAGTGGGCGCACACAGGTGATATGAATGAGGTGCCTTGGTCTTGGAGCGGAGTAGAATCAGGCCCAGCCCCTCCCCTGTGATCACAATATCAACACACGCAGGTAACAAAATGCACGTAAATGAGTGAAATGGAGCGACATAGAAGAGTATGGATCATCCATTTCTTGCTCTCTGTCAGGGTAAGCTGCTGGCTGCTGAGCTGCAAATGGGATCACGTCTAACAATGAGCCGGCATGAGAGCGTGAGTGTAAACAAACATAGCACAGTGTAATTTAGATTGATTGCTGCAGTGGATTCTCGTGGATAAAGGCTCTCTCTGGTATTGGGCTCAGGTGCACCAATTATCCCTAGACACCTGCAACTGACCTCTGTTTTACAGGGCCTTGAGACAAAGAGAGGCAAAGTGGCCCATCATCACGCAGTGATCTCAAAGGGCCTGATTTAGATCTTGGCAGATGGAATACTCTGTTGCAAATGTGACACACATCCTGTCTGCAGAATTATGATCCTCATAGGGTATAATGGGATTGTAATACTGTGGACGGGATACCTGTCAGGTTTGTGGTAGAGTACCCCCCTCAAGATATAAATCAGACTCAAAGTTGTCTAAGGGCTTACTATTGGCAAGAATGTACAGGAGAGCACCGCCATGCCACATCTGTCACAGAACAGCCATGATATGTGGATGTTTATTTATATGGTGCAAAATAGAAAACGTAATGTGATAATTAGCCCTAGAGCAGCAAGCATACCGGTTGCTATGATCATATCCTGCAGTAACAGTTGATTATTTTACAAACCAGGAGAGCTGTAAATAGACCAGATCTGTCCAACAGAAGACCAGCAGGGCCTGATTTATATTAGGTTTTCTGTATAACTTTGACATAAACATTCATTGTTTGGAAATGGATCTTGTATGTATAGCTTTAAGGGGAGGAACCCGTGTTGGTTACACTTGCTTTTGAGTATAGCTGTATCTTGCATGTGCTTAGAGTATATCTATAGCTTGGCTGTGGTTAGAGCAGTAATACTCAACGTATATCCCGGGGGCCGCATGCAGCCCTTATGACCTTCAGATACGGCCCCCAGGTCAACAGCAGCACTGGGCTGCTGTTTAGTTGAATCACCCCTAACGTAAAAAGATGTTATATAAACGGGCAAGCATGTTTTTTTCAGGTTAATTAAAGTTAAAGAAAGGAAGTAACTATGATTTCGTGCCACCACTTAGCTTAGGAGCACTTTCATTTTTTATGACAACTTGCAACAAACCTATGAAAATATTGCCGGCACGCAATAAATCCTTTGCAAACCTCAAAACGTGGCTAAAAAAACATGTTTTCCTCACATTTCAGTGACAGAAAGTTCTGAAATCTGAGAGGAGCCACAAATTTCCTTCCACCCAGCGTTCCCCCAAGTCTCCCGATAAAAATGATACCTCACTTGTGTGCGGTCCAGGAAGAATTTACACACCCTCAACTCTGGTTCAACAACCACTGCTGCACAGGTGAGACACCATCTCCAATCTTATCATCTGAGGTCGACTGAATCTTTGGTCTTTGCGAAGAGTGTAGTAGTCAGAATCATTCAATAACAAATCAATGACATTATGCCATAAACAACACTAAACACCATAAACAATTTAACACTCAATCAGACTCTAAACCGAATAAAGTTTCAAAGCTCTAGTACAATCCCAAAATCAGTGTCACATATTTTGTACACAAGACTAAGTTATAAACATACATGAAAACCATAGGCTGACCAAAATGTCTGAAAAGATTTAGCCTACTAAACATTAACCTCTTAGCTGCTGGGCCTTCCCCTCCCACCCCCCCAGTGCTGAGCCCTTTTTGGGCTATTTGGGGTAGTTCGCGCTTAGGGCTTCATAACTTTTTGTCCACATAAGCTATCCACGCCAAATTTGAGTCCTTTTTTTCCAACATCCTAGGGATTCTAATGGTACCCAGAGTTTGTGGTTTCCCCTGGAGGAGACCAAGAAATTATCCAAAATACAGTGAAAATTTCGTTTTTTCCCAAACAAATGGGAAAAAAGGGCTGCCGAAGAAGGCTTGTGGTTTTTTCCCTGAAAATGCCATCAACAAAGGGTTTCTGGTGCTGAAATCACCATCTTTCCACCTTTCCGGAACGGGCAGACTTGAATCAGAAAACCACATTTTTCAACACAAATTTGGCATTTTACTGGGACATACCCCATTTTTACTATTTTTGGTGCTTTCAGCCTCCTTCCAGTTAGTGACAGGAATGGGTGTGAAACCAATGCTGGACCCCGGAAAGCTAAACGTTTCTGAAAACTAGACAACATTCTGAATTCAGCAAGGGGTCATTTGTGTAGATCCTACAAGGTTTTCCTACAGAAAATAACAGCTGAATTAAAAAAATATTGAAATTGAGCTGAAAACAACAGCCATTTTTCTTTATGTTTTACTCTGTAACTTTTTCCTGCGATGTCAGATTTCTGAAAGCAATATACCGTTTTGTCTGCTGGACTCTTCTGGTTGTGGGGATATAAAGGGCTTGTAGGTTCATCAAGAACCCTAGGTACCCAGAGCCAATAAATGAGCTGCACCCAGCAGTTGGTTTTCATTCTATACTGGGTATACAGCAATTCATTTGCTGAAATATGAAGAGTGAAAAATAGGTATCAAGAAAACCTTTGCATTTCCAAAATGAGCTCAAGATAAGGTTTTGAGGAGCAGTGGTTATTTGCACATCTCTGAATTCCGGGGTGCCCATACTAGCATGTGAATTGCAGGGCATTTCTCAAATAGACGTCTTTTTTACACACTCTCTTATATTTGGATGGCAAAAATGTAGAGAAAGATAAGGGGCAATAACACTTGTTTTGCTATTCTATGTTCCCCCAAGTCTCCAGATAAAAATGATACCTCACTTGTGTGGGTAGGCCTAGCGCCCGGGACAGGAAATGCCCCACAACGCAACGTGGACACATCGCATTTCTTTTACAGAAAACAGAGCTGTTTTTTGCAAAGTGCCTAGCTGTGGATTTTGGCCTCTAGCTCAGCCGGCACCTAGGGAAACCTACCAACCCTGTGCATTTTTGAAAACTAGAGACCTAGGGGAATCCAAGATGGGGTGACTTGTGGGGCTCTGACCAGGTTCTGTTACCCAGAATCCTTTGCAAACCTCAAAACGTGGCTAAAAAAACAAGTTTTCCTCACATTTCAGTGACAGAAAGTTCTGAAATCTGAGAGGAGCCACAAATTTCCTTCCACCCAGCGTTCCCCTAAGTCTCCCGATAAAAATGATACCTCACTTGTGTGGGTAGGCCTAGCGCCCGCGACAGGAAATGCCCCAAAACACAACGTGGACACATCCCATTTTTTGACAGAAAACAGAGCTGTTTTTTGCAAAGTGCCTACCTGTAGATTTTGGCCTCTAGCTCAGCCGGCACATAGGGAAACCTACCAAACCTGTGCATTTTTGAAAACTAGAGATCTAGGGGAATCCAAGATGGGGTGACTTGTGGGGCTCTGACCAGGTTCTGTTACCCAGAATCCTTTGCAAACCTCAAAATGTGGCTAAAATAACACATTTTCCTCACATTTCGGTGACAGAAAGTTCTGAAATCTGAGAGGAGTCACAAATTTCCTTCCACACAGCGTTCCCCCAAGTCTCCCGATAAAAATGATACCTCACTTGTGTGGGTAGGCCTAGTGCCCGCGACAGGAAGTGCCCTAAAACACAATGTGGACACATCACATTTTTTCATAGAAAACAGTGCCTACCTGTGGATTTTGGCCTCTAGCTCAGCCGGCACCTGGGGAAACCTAGCAAACCAGCGCATTTTTGAAAACTAGAAACCCAGGGGAATCCAAGATGGGGTGACTTGTGGGGCTCTGACCAGGTTCTGTTACCCAGAATCCTTTGCAAACTTCAAAATTTGGCCAAAAAAACACTTTTTCCTCTCATTTCGGTGACAGAAAGTTCTGGAATCTGAGAGGAGCCACAAATTTCCTTCCACCCAGCATTCCCCCAAGTCTCCCGATAAAAACGGTACCTCACTTGTGTGGGTAGGCTTGGTGCCCGCGACAGGAATAGATCACACAACGGTCAATGTTGGTCCTTACATGAGGCAGCTGTTGACCCTGGGGTGATCCATTCCTGACGCAGGCAATAGGTGTAGGCACTCAAGTGGGGTAGTGTTTTTATCAGGACAGGTGAGGAGTCACTGGGTGGTAAGGATTTTGTGGATCCCAGCATATTCCTGTAGTTTGTGTGACTGAAATGCGAGAAAAATAGAGTTTTTATTCAACATTTCAGCTTTGCAGGGTATTCTGGGTAAGAAAACTTTGGGGAATCCACACAAGTCACACCTCTGTGGACTCCCCCGAATGTCTAGTTTCCAGAAATGTTTGGGTTTAGTGTGTTTCTCTATATGGCCGCCAAACCCAGGACTAAAAACACAGGTGCCTGCCTTACAAAACCAGTTTGTTTTGCCATAGATAATTTTGATGTCTCCACAATACGATTTGGGCGGTGGAATTTGGGGCTGAACTAAATTGGGGAGCTCCCAAGAGAGCACTCTCTCTGTGCTTGCCGCCGCATTCACCTGCTCTCTGGGTTGGGCTAACCCACTATTACCCAGTTGCACAAACTGCTTGCGAAGGGACAGCAGGACTGTCCTCATCACCTCCCTCATAATGTACTGGAAGAGGAGTTATCGAATGGGACTCCTCCGACTGAAAAATCACTCCCAGAGTCTGCGGCATTGCCTATCCCTCAGATGCTGTCTCAGTATCTGATGTCTCAGTCTCTGATCCTATGTCAGAGCTGTCCTCTATAACCTGAGTGCCGGCAGCAGTCATTCATCAAGATGCCATCTCTGCTATTGGCTAAACTGTTGCTCTAAAACACTAGCCTACGTAGACAGTCACAAAATCGATGGTGTGTGTGAGATACGTGCAACAGTAGAGGCCACCTTACCTGCGCTTCTTCCCTCAATCAGCACGTTCTTTCAAGACACTCAAAAAACACCTTGTCACATACCATTCGTCACAGTCTTTAGCACCTCCTGCGCCCAGTCCAACAATCATTATTGGTGCTCCCACTCCCTCCTTCTCGGATTCCCTCATTACCACCCAGCAAAAGTGCCCTTCATCTCTCCATAGCCGCCCTCCACCCCGCACATACATTTCATTGGTATTATAGCGCAGGTAATGGCTGACTTTACTAATGTACTCAGCTATTGACATAAAATACAGATTTGCTCTTTGCAGTAGGCATATAAACCTTCTGCGCTTCTTTATGGCACTAAAACTGCCACTAGACAAGTCTGACCCTTTTGTAGCAGAAACATAGTCACAATACTTACTTGACTTTTTTATTGCTGCATAAAAGCTACAGTTGAAAAGCGTCAGTTGAAGTATGTGCATTGCTTTGAAGACGCAAGCTGCAACTGCAAGACAACTGGTGGCAAATCTATATATATATATATATCACTTTTATATGTGGGTCTGGTTTTCCTGGGGGCCAATCGCAGCCCCCAGGGAAACCACACACATATTGACAAAAGTGATATATATATATATAGATCTATCTCTATATATATATATCTATCTACATAGATATATCTATAGATAGATCTATATAAATATATATATACATATATCTATATATATCTATAGATCTATCTATAGATATATCCATGTACATAGATATATCTACATAGATATATCTCTCTCTCTATATATATATATATATATATATCTCTCTCTCTCTCTCTATATATATATATAGATCTATTTTTTTTAGTTGTTTTATGGTTTCCTTGGGGGCCAAAATGGCCCCCAGGGAAACCCTACAACAACAAAAAAAAAATTTGCCCCCATAGGGGGTCGCCCTGCCCACGGGCGACCCCCTGTCCATTTATTTGACCGGGGCCAGGAAACACTTTCAGGAAGGCCTCGTAAGAAAGGGGAGAGTCTCCCCTTTCTTACGAGGCCTTCCCGAACGTGGGGAAGGCCGTTTTCCCTATTGGAGCAGGAAGCGGCTGCAAGGCTGCTTCCTGCCGGATGGGGAAATCAACTTTGTTACATCAGCGCGCCTCGTGGCGCGCTGATGTCACAAAGGGGCGGGTGGGGGGTGGGGGAGAGACACGGAAGCTTTCGTGTCTCCCTGGGATATAAAAAAAAAAAATAATAATCCTCGGGTGCAACGCACCCGAGGATTTTTTAACCCCCTCCCTGGTGTCGGCCACTGGTCGTGACCCGCACCAGAGAGGTAGTGCGGGCGTCGGCCAGTGGCCGACGCCCGCAGTGAAGGGGTTAATACTGTTAAACACTCCAAAAGAATAATATAGATTAGCAACAATACAATATGTGCATTATTATTAGAATTCTAAGCAAATGAAGGTGACATTAGTAAATCATCAAAATACAATTTAACAGTCAATCTTCAACTTCGGGTTTCAAAACTAGGCCATTTCTAAGACTAAAATGATTTTGGACTCGCATGTTTGGGAACGTGTGGGTGAAGGCAAAAACAAAGAAAGGCAAAACATAATTTGGAAAACATCTAACTAAATTAACTCACTACAAAAATATGCTGGTGTAAGTTACTAACTGAATAGAAACATGAAACCAGGAAAGTCTGTTCTTCTAGGTTACAAACAGGAAAGCAAGATGGCGGCCGCGTGATTCGGCCGTGAACGTCTGCTCCGGCCAGAACCCTTCAGTGCGGCGGGAGTTCTCCTGTGAGCCGGAGGCTCTCTCTGTGGCAATGGCGTCCTCGCGCTAGATACAATGTAGCGGCTTTATCTCTGTCGGTCGTACTGGATACACCATAGCGGCGGTCTGTTTTAGGGAAAAAAAAAACTTGTGGATACTGTTGCTAATGCTAAAGGATTACACACCACCCTCAAAGAAAGTGCTCTGGCTCGCTCCTACTCCCTGTTCCTGCTCGAGGGCAATAAAATATCGTGGATATTGCTTTTGATGTTAAAGGATTACACGTCGCCTTCGAGGAATGGGCTCTGGTTCGCTTCCGTCCCTGCATGAGGGCAACGGCTGGTTTGTGCTTACGGACACTAATTTGGGAAAGCTTTAGACGTGGATTCACAAAACGGTTAGAATTTTCTTTTATTACCGGCGCTTGGCATTTGGTATTTGCTGCAATAACGCACTTGTGCTTTGGAGAGCGAAGAAAGTAAAAATGCCGCCAAAGGGGGTGAAAAATATGACTTTGTCTGGACGGGGTAAACCGTTAAGGGTGAGTACGTCAACTCGACAGGGGGCAACAATGGATACAAAGCATGGTTCGGGGGAGAAGATTGTCTCTAAAATTAAGAATGCCTCGCTGGACAGGTTTCTTGAGAGAGGGAAGGACATACCGGCGGGGGTATAGATACCCCCTCTGTTATGTTGGTGGCTGATCAATTAGCAACTATTGAGATGGTGGCTGCGGAAGGACTCCCCCCACAGGAAGAAGGGGATAGGCAGGGCGATGCTTCAGACATGGAGGTCTTAGAAAAGCATGTTGCTGGGAGTCAGGTGGAGCAGAGCAAGAATTTTCAAAATAATATGATACTGTCACAAGTAGACGTGGGAGATCAACAACCACCACAACAAAATCTTTTTGGCAGTAACGGAGATAATAGGATGGAGGACCCAGGAGAGGATTCGTCACATCTTGCTGGAATAAGTTTGTTAAGACAGGGACCTACGGGGTTACGAGATAATGAGACAATGCAAGGAGATACGTTTTTTTCATTATCGGATCATTCAAGCTGGTCAAGCAATTTAGATTTAGAGGCGGACAAGACTTCTTCAGAGTTCGATTCTGAGGTGTCCTCCTCGGCACTGGGGAAGGAAACACATGAAAGTAGCAAGAACGCCACGGTTAGGAAAAAACAGAGGAAGAGAAGCGAGCAAGTAGGACCTAACAAGCATTCTACTAATTCCCTGATTACTAAGGGTCTTCAGGGTCTTTAGTGGGAATATTCTAAGGATGACTTAACTCTATATGATAATATTGAAAAACAGCCTAATCCTGTGTCGTTGGAAACCATATATCAAAGTATTATGGAACACCGAGAAGAATCTAAATCTGAGAGCCATAGGACTCAATTAGCTTGTCGAAAGATGCAAATCCAAATTCGTTGGGTGGCTAAGACATGAGTTTGCTACACGGATGGAAGAAGTGGAGACTCGTATTTCTCATCTGGAGGATGAGGCCAGATCTCATCCAGTGACTCGAGAAGCTATGGAGAAACAACTTGAGGATACTCAGTGGAAATTGACAGATTTGGAGGACAGCCTAAGGCGGAATAATTTGCGTGTACTGGGCATACCAGAGGGACTTGAAGGATCAGATACACATAGCTTTATGGTCGCACTTTTTAAGGAGGCCTTTCCTGACTTACATCAGTGGGATTGGGATAGAGAGATTCAAAGAGCCCACCGATTTCCCTTTAGTAGAGCAGGGTCAAACTCAGTAGGAGGAAGTGGGAGACCCAGAGCAATGTTAATCTCTCTGCTTAATTTTCAGGCAAGATAGGCCATAGATGACCGTGCCCGTCCCAATTCTAGAAGTAAGGCTAAGGGATGCGAGTTTTTTGTGAGGCCAGACTTCTGCCACACTACTGTTGAAAAAAGATGGAAGCTCCGTCAGTTCATTCAACCACTTCAAAATAAGGGGGCACAGTTTTTTTTATTAAACCCTGCTAAATTGAAAATAGTAATGGATACTATTGTAATGGATAACAGGACCCAGTATTTCACGTCAGAGGTGAAAGCAAGAGCCTTTTTGGGTGGACTCAGTGGTCAGGGCTCTTAATGTAGTTTTTTTTATTTTTTTTTATTAATGTTGGGGTGGGGAAAACAGAAAGGGTAAGGTTTTGAGAGTTGAGAGGATGAGGTGGTGGTAAATAACCCTTTTGTGCTCCAAAAAAAAATATGCACTGGGTGGGACGGTCGGAGCGGATGTTCTACCATCATTAGGGATAGTGGGATCCCATACTTTCCATAAACTGGCTGTAAGGGTAAGAGTAAGGGAACGTGGGGTGTAGGTGGGCGGGGGTGTGGTTGGTAGTAGGGTTGGGTGGCAAGGGGTGGGTGGGCGGGGGAGGGGTGGTGGGGAGTGGGGGAGTGCTTATATAGGCAGTAATGTACGGAATAAGTTAATGTAGACATACCAGAAGAGGAGGATTAATAGGGCTCAAAGGCAAAGTCAACAAGTAGGTCTGTTCAGAGGAAGAAGCAGCAATGTGAGATTGGTACAACAAATTGAGCGATATGGCAAATAGACTAAGGATCTGTACGGTGAATATTTGCGGTCTTAATAGCCCTCAAAAAAGGAAAAGAGTGGCAGCTGGTCTTAAACTAATTAAATCAGATTTATACTGTTTACAAGAAACACATATTTCGTAGAGCAAGCGTGAGCTCCTGCGAGAGCTTGGATTAACGCCTGTGGTTTGTACCCGACAGGAGATGTCCACACGTGGTGTGGCGATATTTGCTAGAATGAGTAATGTTCATGTTTGCCGATCTCTAGCAAGCAGCGATGAGCGCTGGGCTCTCGCAGAGCTCTCTGTGAACACATTTAAATTTACTCTTTGCACTATATATGGATCAGTTTTTGACGAGGTTGAGCCCCTGGACACATTGAATGTAGAATTAGCCGGATGGCCCTTGCCAATAATTGTATGTGGTGATTTAAATATTCATTTAGAGGCAGGTAGTAATAGTATGGGTGCTCAGAGCTTATATCAGGGTCGAAAGCCTAAAGTATGGAAAGCTTTAAGGAGGTTAGTGATGGATCATGGGTTGACGGATGTTTGGGAAAATATTAAAACTCCAAATCCAGGGTATACCTATTACTCTTTCCCACATGCGAAATTAGTAAGGTTGGATTATTTTTTTATTTCACAAAGTTTAATTCAAGGGGTTGGAATAGAATGTAAGCCCAGATTTTTATCAGATCATAATCCGTTAATCTTGTCTATAGCAGTAAGGGGGCCATCTAGTCCACGGCGTGTGTGGACATTTGATAGGAAATTATTGGTCGACCCAGGATATATATCCTATATGAGAGTGTGGATCCACCAGTTTTTTTTAATTTACAGGAATACGGCAGATCCTGGAATGGTATGGGACTCATTTAAAGCTGCTGTAAGGGGTGAAACCCTTAGTTATAGTTTGGGAGTACAGGTAGCTAGGGGGAAGGAAATTGCAGAGCTTCAACAAAGATTAATAATAAAAGAGAGGGAATTAGCTCTTAAAATTGTCAGTAAGGAAATGTTACTTTTATACAGACCCAGACGATGATCCTTAAGGCTAAAATAAATGCTCACTTGAACAAAACAATTGCAGCAGACTATCAAAGTCACCGATCTGAATATTATGAATATGGCGAAACAACAGGAAAAGTTTTAGCTAGGCGGGTAAGGTAAAAGGCTGTTAAGCAGAATATTTTGAATATCACTGATAGTAACGGACAGAAACATGTAGGGCTAGAAGGAATTCTAGAGGTTTTTAAGGGTTATTATCAGGATTTGTATAGAGAGGATATAAATTACTCTGAACAGCTTCAAAAAGAGGTCAGTGGATTTTTGGGTGAATTAAAAAGCACAAGGCTCTCTCCTGAGGAACAAGACATATTGGATGCACCAATTCAGATTGAAGAGATAATTGGGGCAGTGAGCTCCCTGGCAACGGGGAAGGCCGCTGGGCCGGATGCCATACCACTCGAATTTTATAAGTTTTTTTTAGCAGACATAAAAAGGGACATGCATAGTACTTTTTGCATAGCGCAGATAGGTCAAGCGCCCCCATCGTGGGAATACGCAAGTATTATAGTGTTAAAAAAAAAGGATAAACCAGCAGAACTTCCCAGCTCGTATAGACCTATTTCCTTTTTGAATGTAGATGGAAAGATTTATGCAAAGGTTCTGGCTAGTAGATTGGCAAATGTAATAGTTAGTTTGGTAAGGAAACAACAACATGGATTTATCCCTGGTAGAGATACAACTGATCATATAAGAAGAATAATATCCATGTTTGATCTTGCAGAGTTGCATCAAACAACTCTTGGGCTATTACTTTTAGACGCCGAGAAGGCATTTGACCGTGTATCATGGACGTTTTTATGGGAAACTATGCAGTGGAAGGGCATAGGGAGTGGGTATATCACAGCCATAAAAACCTTATGTGCAGCTCCTAAAGCTAGAATATGCATTGCAGGTCTGGAATCAGGTATTATTTCAATCTCAAGGGGGACTAGACAGGTATGCCCCTGCTCCCCCCCTTGCTCTTTGCCTTATACATTGATTCTTTTTTGTTAAGATTAGAAGAATGCAAAAATATCAAACATTTATTATATCATGGAGAAGCATATAAGGTGTTCGCGTATGCTGATGATGTAGCCATAGTGTCAAGCAGTCCGGAGGAAGCCATTAAGGCAGTAGAAATAGAGGCAAGAGAGTTTGGAAGATACTCTGGATATAAGTTGAATTCCGATAACACACAGATAGTATGTTCTGAGCATGCTTTGCTAATAAATAGGCGGCTGGTATCTGAAGCGGTGTATTTGGGGGTCAAAATCACTCCTGCGGTTAATCGTCTGGTGGAAATAAATCCCGTTCCACTGTTAAGCAGAATAAAGAAAGATCTAGATAGAATGGATAATTTGCACTTATCATTAGAGGGTCGCTGTAATGTATTGAAAATTATGGTTCTTCCGAAAATGTTATACTTATTTCGGGCTATTCCCCTCGAGGCCACCAAAAAGTGGCTCAAAAGATTGGAAAAAATGGGGAATAACTTCTTGTGGGGATATGCTAAAACTAGAAGGGCAATGAAGTATATGACACTTCCCAAGGACCGAGGTGGCTGGTCAGTTCCTAATTTTACACTGTATTATTATGCCTGTTGTCTCCAACACATGGACGGACTTATAAGGGGAAGTTCCAGAGGAGATATAGAAGCAAATCAAACCCCTATCTATGCTATGATGGTGGGTGAGGAGGCAAGTGGATGGTTGTCGAAATTTGAGGAACCAAGCTATTTTTAAAAAGTAAGATTCAAGCCTTTCTTAGCCGCCTTCAAGGTTTGGGCTCAGGTAAAGCGGAGTATGGGATTGGGAAAGATTACAGCTTACACGCCAATTAATTTTTCGGCTATTCCGAATTATATATTTAAAGATCCCATACTAGCGTTTTGGCGTTCTAGGGGAATACATAAAGTTGGAGACATGTATTGTAAATCTGGATGTAAATCTTTTACGGAGGTGCAGTCCCAATACGGTCTACCTAAGACCCATTTCTTTAAGTTTTTGCAAATACAAAACTTTTTTCGTTCTCAGAAGTACGACAGGTCAGGAATTACGGAGATTCCAATAGTTGAAGCTATTAAACGTGGTGCAAAGATTGGCAAGATATATACTTTGCTAACTGATTTACAATCAGATGACATGGTACATCAGAATGAAAGATGGACTGTACGGTTTGGCTTGGCTGGGGAATGGATGGATCAATCTTTAGCTATGGCTGATACAACACTTTTCTCCGCTAATCTGAAAACCCAGCACTACAAGACATTGATGGACCTATATTATACACCTGCTAAGCTGAAAAAGTGGGGGAAATCCTCTGGGATGTGTACTCGTGGGGAGGCTGAAGCTGAGATAATGCATATGTTTTATGCATGTCCAATGTTGCGGGGAATTTTGAATGAGATATAGGTATTCCTCAAGAAGATTACGGGGTGCAATGTTCAGGTAACTGCTATGCTGGTTGTACTGGGGGTTACGGACTCATTAGAAAGTATGGAGCCTGCATTGTATAAAATAAGGCGATTTTTATTTTTAACAATGGTAATATATCGTTTTTGTATTGCTACAGACTGGATTAAAAAATAACCCCCTACGTTTGAGGGATGGCGATCTAGACTACTTGCCATCTATAATATTGAATTAAGTCTTTACAAACTAAAGGGTCATAAGAAGAGGCATAGGGTGGTACGAATTTGGGCACCATTGACTAAATGGCTGGAAAATCAAGATATATTGTAGAGGATGTTAGCTGCTTTGATGTGCGATGTATATAACTGTCTTCTTCTAGGCCCTTTTTTTTTGTTTCTTTCTTTGTGGATATATTATGTCTTCTTTTTTTGTATAGTCCTCCCTCTCTGACATATTATTTTTTTTTTAAAAAAAGGAATATCTAGTAAATTGATGGGAGCCACTTGGCATATAATACAATATAAATTGATTTTTTTGTTTGTTTTCTCTTCAGTTAAATAATCAAATTACAATTTTTGATGAAATAGAACAAAATAATTTTATTTTGATTGAAGTATAACTATGATTAAACATGTGGGTTGTGTTAAAAAAAAAATATAAAAGAAAAAAGAAACATGAAACCACATTTAGGGCCAGATGTAGCAAACACTTTGCGAGTCGCAAACGGCGAAAATCGCCGTTTGCGAGTCGCAAATGCTTGTTTGCTATGTAGAAATGCATTTTGCGAGTCGGAACCGACTCGCAAAATGCATTTCCGAGTCTCAAATAGGAAGGGGTGTTCCCTTCCTATTTGCGAGTCGCAGTGGTATGCAATTCCATTTGCGACCGCGTACGCGATCGCAAATGGAGTCGCAGTTACCATCCACTTGAAGTGGATGGTAACCCACTCGCAAACGGGAAGGGGTCCCCATGGGACCCCTTCCCCTTTGTGACTGGACCCAAAAAGGGACCACTGCCTGCCCTGAAAAAATCCAAAACTAAAGGTTTCGTTTTTTTTTTCTAAGTGCAGCTCGTTTTCCTTTAAGGAAAACGGGCTACACTTGGAAAAAAAAAACTGCTTTATTTAAAAGCAGTCACGGACATGGAGGTCTGAGGTTCCCAGCAGGCCTCCATCCCCGTGAGTGCCCAGAGTCGCTATGGGGGCGCAAATTGCGACCCACCTCATGAATATTAATGAGGTGGGTCTTTGCTACCCCATAGCGACTCGCAGAAGGTGTCTGAGACACCTTTCTGCATCCCAAATTGCGACTTGCAATTTGCGAGTCACAGAGACTCGCAAATTGCAAGTTGCAATTTGGGAATTTGCTACATCTGGCCCTTAGTTATATCTCTCCTCATGGGACAGCCTACAATAATAATTCTTCACCGTCTTCTGGTGTCAGTTGACATCAGGTATCAGGACAATACAGAACACAGGCTGCATATAGGACAGATCAGCAGTTCAGAATTAGTTGGCCTTATTAGTACTGAATCATGTAACAGAATACAACAATTAGGTCTATGATGAGGAATCTCGTCAGGGGAATTAGAAAATAGGAGAGTGACAGCAGATTTAAACAGACTCCAACAGAGTTCTAAACAGCACTGAAGCAGGCAAGAGACTGAATCTCAATTGTCAAACTCTTCACTCATAAAAAGCAGGCACGATCCATTCATTGGTCCTCCACATGGGTATATTTCGAATGTCAGATTCAGCATCCAATCACTGCAGATGACACTACTGAATTCTGTTACCTTTAAGCATCTTCTCAGCAAAAGTGCATTGTCATCTATCTAATTTACACTTTACCAACAAAATTTACATTCTCTAATTATTTGTTACTTGAAATCCTTTCCCACAGCACACAATAAACTGAACTAGTACTTTTCACATGAGAACTACAGATTTCCTGTCAGCAGCTTTCAAGTTGTGACACTGTTCCTGGGCAATTTGAACTGTTGCTGCTTCAATAGATGTGACAAAGAGCAAACTAATTAGCCAGACCTTTGCAATAATCCAGCACTAAGTCATCAGTTATGTTCACAAGTGCATTTGCAGGTACTGCTAGTAGTCTCATTGCGTGACCCATCCGAATTTTGTGGAAGACAATCCTGTCTTCCTGTCAGAGGTGCTATGCATGCTCATCAGGACAAGTGGCAATCCATCAATCCATTTCAACACTGTATAGGCACAAACCTTTGCCAATCAAGCTTTCAGTGTTCTATTAATTTGCTCCTCCAATCCAGATGCCTCTGGTCTGTAACTTAAGGCAATTTTAGTTCAATGTTCAGTGCATCACACAACAACTTTCTGATCTCATTCCTCAATCTGATTCCAAAGAAGTCAGTAATTCATACCCTAGAATTATTTTCCTGACCTTAGCTACAGTGAGACTATCATTCCTACATGTTGGATAAGCTTCCACCCATCTGGAAAACACACACACAATGACCAATACATTCTTCATTCCATTAGAGGCAGGCATTTCAATGAAATCAAGTTGCATTCTGTTAAATGGGCCTCTCAATCTGCCTTTATGGCTGAAATTAACCTGCGGCATCGGTTCCAGTGCTGTGGAGCAAAGGAACGGAGGTGTCACGAAGAGGTGTTGGGTCCTTGCTGCAGAGTGGTGGAGGTGGGGCAGCGTTGGATGTGAAGTGTTGGATCCGCGCACTTTTGGAGGAGTCAATATCTGTCGTCATGGCATGGTGCGGCGACTTCCACGGGTTCACGGACTTCAGTGAGGCTGCAGCGTCATCGTGCCTGCGGGGTCATCACTCTCCAGTGACGACCATGGCTTTGGTTGCAGGTGGCTTCATGGGATTTGGCAGCGGCGTCAGTCTAGAGTTGTCTAAAGTTGGTTTCCTTGGATCTTCTTTATTTTCCATAAGCTTCTCCTTTCAAGGGCCCATGGACTGGATTAGGCACCACTTGGCAGGGCAGGAGTCTCAACAGAGAGTCCAGGTGCTGGCAGAGGAAGTCTTGGATGGCCATTGGACTTCAGAACAGGGAGCAAGCTCAGTCCAGGCCCTTGGAGATTCTTCTCAAGCCAGAAAATACCACAAAGTCCAGTCTTTGTCCCCTTTCGCAGGCAGAAGCAGCAACTGCAGGATAGACCAACAAAGCACAGTCACAGGCAGGGGCATCACTTCTCCTCAGCTCTTAAGCTCTTCTCCTTGGCAGAGGTTTCTCTTGGTTCTCTGGGGCTTTGGGTCCAATACGTATACCCCTTTCTGCCTTTGAAGTTGCCCAACTTCAAAGAAAAGTCTCCGTTGTTCACAGGATCCTGCCTTGCCGAGGCCAGGCCGTAGACACACACCCGGGGGTTTGGAGACTGGATTGTGCGAGGGAAGGCACAGTCCATTCAGATTTAAGTGACCACTCCCCCCTCCACTCTAGCCCAGATGGTTCATCAGGATATGCAGGCTATACCACCAGCTCCCTTTGTGCAACCATCTAGAGGAGATTCACAAACATCTCAACTGTCAGTCTGACCCAGACAGGGAATCCACAAACAGGCAGAGTCACAGAATGGTTTAAGCAAGAAAATGTTTACTTTCTAAAAGTGGCATTTTCAAACTAACAATCTAAAAAATGATTTCACTAAAAGATGTATTTTTAAATTGTGAGTTTGGAGACCTCAAACTCCAATTTTCTATCTGCTCTCAAAGGGAAACTTCACTTTAAGAATATTTAAATGCAGCCCCCAAATTAACCTACGAGAGAGACAGGCCTTGCAACAATGAAAACCAAATCTGGCAGTATTTTACTGTTAGGACCTGTAAAACACATCAGTACATGTCCCACCTTTAACATACACTGTACCCTGCCTTATGGGGCTACCTAGGGCCTATCTTAGGGATGCCTTATATTTATAAAAAGGGACAGTTTGGGCCTGGCAAGTGAGTACACTTGCCAGGTTGAATTGGCAGTTTAACAACCTAACATAGAGATACTGCAGTGGCAGGCCTGAGCCATGTTTACAGGGCTACTCATGTGGGTGGCACAATCCATGCTGCAGGCCCACTAGTAGCATTTGATTTACAGGTCCTAAGGACCTCTAGTGCACTTTTTTGGGACTTACTAGTAAATCAAATAGGTTAATTATGGGAAAGCCAATTACACATACAATTTCACCTAGGGAGCACTTGCACTTTTATCACTGTGTTGTGTGAATGCTTTCAGCAGTCACTCATAATAAGCATGAACAGACTCCTTTGTCTGCTGTGATGTCCTGTCAATCCTTTGTCAATCAATATCTTTGGGGGAGACTCTAGTTTTCAAAAACTCAATCACCTTGTAATAAGCTTTCATCACTTCTTCTGAAATACACCTGTTACTGCATCTCTCGGCAGCTCAAGAGTTGCAAAATCAATGTTCTTCTTACAATCTATAAATCTGCTGTAACCACAACTTCATAATGTTCAGATCCTCCCACAAACACTTTGCAAGCTTTACAAACCTCTCTGTTTGCTGATACCATTCCACTGGTTTCTCCCTTAACTTTGGTAATCATTTGTAACTGGCAGTATGTCACTTCTACTCCAAGGGAAATGAACAAAACTCCCTCCCGGATTTTCTCTCATGGAATCATTTTTACAGCTTCCTCAGACTGCTATACATCATTTGAAGATGCAGTCAGCTTTTTCTGGGATGGCATTGTGAGCAAAAGTACAGTAGATTAAACCCAGATCTCTGACTGGGGGTGAGTGTTTAAAAAGTGCCAGCACTCTGTCCATCATCCTTTTGTGTTGCTAAAATTGCCCTGAATGGGAAGGGCATGCCCAGACGTGGGTCTTGTAATCACTGTGCCACTGGATTCAAGCTAGCCTGGCTGATAAAGGTTGAAACCATGTAACCGGTCCCAGGAGGTTTGTTTCCGATCCAGGGAGGACCTGGCCTGTCAGTCTGGCTGGACTGTCCGGGTCAAGACTGATTTGCAAATGACTGGGTCCAAACTGGGGTGGCATGGTGAGCTAAAGATCAATGGATTAAACCCAGATCTGTGACTGAGGGGGAGTGTTTGAAAAGTTTCAGCACTCCGTCCATCATCCCTTTGTGTTACACAATAAACTAAACCAATACCTTTCACATGAGAACCACAGATTCCTGTCCCGTTGGACAGTTAGAACAAATAACATAACGTTGTTGCTTCCTAAACATGTTTCTTGCTTACAAGACAATAGGACATTCAACATTCTCATTAATAGCATAAGAAAATAATTCAGGTCAGAGGGTACAGAATAAATAAGTGATTTTTCATTAATACTGCAAAATGAATCTTTTCAGGCCTAGTCAAGTTAAATAAACCTATTGCACACCTTACAATTCATATATGTAAAACAAAATATTTAATTGCAAACATTATTCTAGACAGGTTAGAACTAATTTAAACACACATTTATTTTTCTGCGTACACGTAATGTGCAATGAAATCCATTCATTTAAATATAAGTGCGATTAATACATAATCATTTTAATACTCCATTTATTAATCTATATTTTTTAAAACATTATTACCATTAGCTCATTTTAGTACTTTTATTTAATATGAATGCAAAATCTGCATGTTAAAATGTGGTGCACAATACGAACGGGTGGCCACATTGTTCACCATATATCAAACAAGTTCATTTTTACAACTCATGTTATTTTCTCTGTTAGGCCTTTAGATGTTGGGTAATTAATCACTGTTGGAAATGGCCTCTCTGCAGGGTCAAACTTTTTGCCTTCCTCCTTCTCTTTTTCTGACCTCATTTTTGCTGACTTTAGGACTCTGGTCACTTTACCACTGCTAGCCAGTGCTAAAGTTCATGTGCTCTCTCCCTAAAACCATGGTAACATTGGCTCATAGCCAATTGGCTTATTTAATTTACTTGTAAGTCCCTAGTAAAGTGCACTACATGTGCCCAGGGCCTGTAAATTAAATGATACTAGTGGGCCTGCAACACTAATTGTGCCACCCACATAAGTAGCCCCTTAACCATGTCTCAGGCCTGCCATTGCAAAGTCTGTGTGTGCAGTGTCACTGCCACTTTGACTTGGCATTTAAAAGTACTTGCCAAGTCTTAAAACTCCACTTTTTCTACATATAAGTCACCCCTAAGTTAAGCCCAGGTAACCCATAGGGCAGGGTGCTATGTAGGTAAAAGGAAGGACATGTACATGTGTGTTTTATATGTCCTGGTAGTGGAAAACTCCACTATTGTGAGGCCTGCTCCTTTCATAGTATAGCAGTAGGGCTCCCCTCGTATACTGTTTGAGTGGTAGATTCTGATCAGAAATGGGTAGCCAGGTCATATTTAATTTGGCCAGATTGGCAATAGAAAATCCTGCTTATTAGTGAAGTTGGATTTTACATTACTATTTTAGAAATGCCACTTTTAGAAAGGGCATTTCCCTGCACCTAAAATCAATCTGTGCCTTACAGCCTGTCTCCAATCCACGTCTGTCTAGGCTGGTTGACAGCTCCCTTGTGCATTTCACCCAGACAACCACAAACACAGAATACTCAGTCACACCTGCACTCATCTGCATACTGAATGGGTCTTCCTGGGCTTGAAGTATGGAGGGCCTGACTCTTACATTTCAAAAGCTAGTGGCCTGCCCTTCCACAATGGACTGCCTAACCCCTTACTGGGACCCTGGTAGACAGACCTGTACTGAAAGAGGAGCTTGTGCACTTCAAAACCACTCTTTGAAGTCTCCCCCACTTCAAAGGCATTTTTGGGTATCTAAACTGGGTCCCTGACCCCACCAACTCAGATACTTCTGGACCAGATCCTGCAACCTGTCAAGAGGAACTGTCTGGCTGCGCAAAGGACTCACCTTTGCTGTGAAGGACTACTGCCTTGCTGTTGCCCTGCTGCCCTGCTGGCCTCTGACATTGCTGACACGTGCTCTCCAAGGGCTTTGATTGAGCTTGCCTCCTGTTTTCTGAAGGCTCAGGGCCAAAAAAACTTCATCTCTTCAAGGAACTCCTTGTGCGCCGAAAATCATTGCACAGCCTGCTGGAAATGATGCACAGCCTGCCCTGTGATGAGAAAATCGCCGTACAGCTGAACCAGAATGACACAGCCCGACTTCCAGAGTGAAGATTGACGCAGCGCCTGCATTATAACTGGAACTTCGATGCACAGCCCTACAGAATCGACGCACAGCTGAGCTGGAACGATGCAGTCTGACTTCCAGATTGAAGAATCAACGCAGTGTCTGCGTTGCGACCGGAACTTCGATGCACAGCCAAGCCAGAACGACTCAGTTTGACTTCCAGAGTGAAGAATCAATGCAGAGTCTACCATGCGACAGAAACTCAGACGCATCGCCTACCGGATTATTACAACGCCTGTGTCTTTGTCCCACATGCCCAGGATTTCCATGCATCATCCCTAGGCATCAACAGAACCCCGCATCGCAGTGAGGACCGATGACTGCATACCGGAAATCGGCGCAAACCCCTTGCAACATGGGAGAAAACAGCACATCGTCTGTGCCACATCGGGAAATCCGATGCACAACTTCTTGTTTTCCGCACATTTCCTCTTCTGCAGTCTCCGTGCGTGTAATTTTGACACAAACCAGGTACTTTGTGCACACAAGAGACAGTTGTTTATTTTTAAGATCTAAGACTTTTTAGACTTGCAAAAGTGATATCTCAATTTGGGATTATTGAATCCTGATCATTTGACCTTAATTTAATCAGATAAATATTTTATATTTTTCTAAACTTGTATGGTGTATTTTTGTGGTGTTTTCACTGTGTTATTGCATGATTTTTTGCACAAATACTTTACACATTACCTTGTAAGTCAAACCTGACTGCTCAGTGCCAAGCTACTAGAGGGTGGGCACAGGATAATTTGGATTGTGTGTGACGTACCCTGACTCGAATTGTGGTCCCTATTTGGACAAAGTTGAATACCTCTGCCAACTAGAGACCCCATTTCTAATAATCACCATATGCTAACCTCTATGCCACTAATGTATTAATAAAACTTGATCTCTCTCAATATGATGAAGTCAATTCAAAATGCGGATTTTCTTAACACGCAGAACTGTTTCACCTTAGTACATCAGATTATATCAGTGCATTGAGAAGTGTTTTTTATTTTTTAAAGCGATATTTTTTAAAAATGTATTTAAGAAACATTCATACTTCCTTCCACCCACACTGAGAACAATCGCCATAGTGAACTAAGTGACAAGTCTCTTCTTATGTGCACTCTTTGGGTGGCCTGGGTTGCTATTATACCTGGACAACATTAGTTTATTAAATGTTACACAGCAGGAGGTTTCATACTTCACACATCTTGAAGTCATGGTTTTATAAAGTCCTCTTTTAGTGACAATGAAGAAAAAGGGGAGAAAGTGAAATACAACAATTTCCTAGAATCACACAGTTTGATCAAGTGGGGAAGACGGGATTGATCCCAGGTTTTCGGCTTTCACATTGTGCATTTCAGCCACTAGATGTACATGATTCACTTCTCCTACACCCACCTTAGAGACCCCAATCCTACCCTTTCCGTCCCCCCCCCTCACCCCACTGTTGGCATCAACATCAATGCAGCCCTTGGTCACACCACAGCACAAATGATTTGGCTCTTGGCAAAATGTTTGTGAGTACCCATAGGTTAGAGTATAGCTGTGTTGTGCATGCGGTTAGAATACAGCTGTATCCTGCACATGGTTAGAGTATAGCTGTATCTTGCACGTGGTTGGAGTATAGCTGTATCTTGCACGCGGGTAGGGTATAGATGTATCTTGCAAGTGGTTAGAGTATAGCTGTATCTTGCACGTGGTTAGAGTATAGCTGTATTTTGCATGTGGTTAGGGTATAGCTGTATCTTGCTCGAGGTTAGAGTATAGCTGTTCCCTGCATGTGGTTAGGGAGTAGCTGTATCTTGTATGTGGTATGGGCATAGCTGTATCTTGCGTGCCATTGCGGGGTCAGACAGGTTGCTTGCAGGAGTCAGACCTTGATAATGATAATAGAGAGCACGGGCAGACCATTGGACTTTTCAGTCAGTTAAAGGTGTTAATCTGCTGGGTTGGAGCAGCTCAGAAGAAGTGGACTTTCAGTTTGGCGCTCAAGCGTATAAAGAGGTATTTTTGGAAATGTATTTAACAAAAATATATAACATTTTATTGACTTATTTTCGCTATTTCATTCCATAGCCAACAGGAGCACGATTTCCTTTGCAGTTAAATAGCTAATGTTGCCTCCAAACTTAAATTTCACTTTCTGAGCAATGTGTTGATTTGTAACGTGTACACTTCAGTTATGCCCTTTAAAACATGAGTGCTGCTTTAGCCCTTAAAATGATAACCATTGATTTCAGTAGGCGCGCAGTGCATGCCCAGCCACTTTACAACGTATTTATTAGGCAATCACCGGGTTTGTTAAGGCCGTACAGTTCCCTGCGGATGTCACGTGGTGAGTGGCAAGCGCTCTGGCGCGTGCACGCCTCGGTAAGGAATGCAGAATCAGGCTGAATGAATCTGCCATTGCGCAAAATAAGACAAACAGCAGCGCCGTAAATGTGCACCAAGGGGAGCAATTAATGGATCTCTTTACATTGCATTAAAATATACCCTTTTTGTTCTGGAACAGGGTTTCCAGCTGACACATGACAAATTCCAGATGACATCGCACACGTACACCATTATTTAGTCAGTTGTAAGACAAGTGGAATTGTTTTGGCCTGGTATTTGGAGATTCGTGAAATTAGCTGAAGGAGCGGAGGCTGCACTTGCTGCAGCAGTAGATATTTATTGCCATGCGGCACTGGGAAACCAAGGTCATTTAAACTTCACTTCTGTGTGGGTGTGCAGGATTACAATGCTGATTGTGTTCATCTATAATAATAGTGCTGAACATCCACAGCGAATGCTCGACGTTTAAAAAAAAACAATCTGGTAGTGGGTTTTTCAAGTTTGCTTTTTTTGCACGATGCTTACTGTAATTTTCTCCCGGTTCTGTTTGGAAATCAGAGCTATCTCTTTGTTGAAGTTTTTGAAGAGTGTAGTCTGTCCTGTTCTCTTTACAGTAAAGTGTGAAGTTGCCATTTTTGAAACGTAAAATGTGATTTTTAAGATCATGGACATAGCCAAGACCTTTCGATTTTGCTGAAATTAAATGTATTAAACTTATAAGGGCTTTCAGCATTTTTCACCATTGGTCTATTACTGTGTTATTCAGATTTTTCTTTCACTCACAAGAGCATAAGGCGTGGGACAGTGGGTCAGGCTGCTTCGGCTATAGGCTAACTTCACTGTGAGTGGTACCATTCTTCCCTTTCACAAGGGGCACATACACACACAAACTAGCTCCTTTAAGTGCCAGGGACTTCCATGACAAAGTGCGGTTTTTGAGACACAAACTATTTTTGTGTTTAGCCATTTTTGTATTATTATTTTTATTTTTTTGATTTTTGCTTTTTTGCAACGTAAACAATGACTAGGCAAATCAAGAATTTACAAACCCAAAAGTGGGTGACCTGTGCCAGACCAATTGACTTTACAAATGCTTATTATTACGGTTTTTAGTTTATTAAAAAAAAAACTTATTCTTCAAGGGAAGCATTCAGGCACATATTTATAATTTTTTTGCACCACATTTGCGTCATTTTTTGACGCAAAAGTGGCGCAAACTTACAAAATACAATTATATTTTGTAAGTTTGCACCGCTTTTGTGTAAAAAAAATGACGCAAATACAGCGCAAAAAAATCATAAATAAAGACCTCAGTATTTACAAGGCATGTTGGAGAAGTATTGAGAAACAAACCTAGAACAACGTGCCTCAGAATGGGCTAATTTCACTAATTATCTGTGGTCATGCATGGAAATGGTCTTATTGCTTCCAAAAATTGCGACTACTCCTTGTTTTATCATACTCACTCCATCCATGGTCCATGTCCAAGATGTACACCTTGTCTATGTCATGAGTGATGTCATCACTGATGTCACTATATCACGTGCGATGTAATATATGATGTCATAAGCAGTGCATTACAGGGGTGCAAGGTATAGTTAGCCCAGGTAGCTATGAGTGCTGAATTCATCTGGTTTTGTGGAAGTAAATTCAGAGCCTAACTGTAATGTCCCTGTAACCTTTGTTTTTTTTCATGAATTTCTATGTTTTTTAAAATTCTATATCCTAACTATAACGCCAATGTAACCTTTGGTTTTTTTCAGTGAATTTCTACGTTTTTTAAAGTATAGTAATTTTCATTACTATATGTTAATCCAACTACTGCCGCACATGGCCAAAGGGAGTTGGCCGCAACCTATCTCTCTGGGTGTGAGAATAGGTGTAAGAGGGTGTATCTGAGGTGGGAGAGGTTGTAGAGTCCTTGTCTTTGTGTACAAGTGCGTTCATCAATATCTTAGTGGGTGCATCAGTGTCTGAGTGGGTCTGTGAGTGGGTGCATGAAGCTCTGAATGGTCAGTTGGTGGGTGTATGAGTGTCTCAGTGGATCTGTGTGTGGGTGCACCAGTGTCTCACTGGGTCTGTGAGTGGGTGCATCAGTGTCTGAGTGGGTCAGTCTAAATGGGCCTGTGGGTGGGAGCATGAGGGCCTGAGTGGATTTGTGAGTCAGTGCTTGAGGGTTTGGTTGGGTCTGTGACTGGGTGCATCACTGTCTGAGTGGTCTATGTGTGGATGTGTCAGTGTCTGTGTGGGTCTGTAAATGGATGTGATTGTCTGAGTGGGTCTGTAAATGGGTGTGATGTCTGAGTGGGACAGTGAGCGAGTGCAACAATGTCTGAGTGGGTCTGTGAGTGGGTGCAAGAGGGTCTGAGTGGATTTGTGAGTGGGTGTGTGAGGGTCTGAATGAGTCCGTGAGTGGGTGCATCACTGTGTGAGTGGGTCTGAGGTGGATGTGTCATTGTCTTTGTCGGTCTGTGAATGGGTGTGTGATGGTCTGAGTGGGACTGTGAGTGAGTGCAACAGTGTCTGGGTGGGTCGGTGAGTGGGTGCAAGAGGGTCTGAGTGGATTTGTGAGTGGGTGGCTGAGGGACTGAATGGGTCTGTTAGTGGGTGCATGATGGTCTGAGAGAGTCAGTGAGTGGATGTGTCAATGTCTGTGTGGGTCTGTGATTGGGTGCATGAGAGTCTGAGTGGATTTGTGAGTGGGTGCATGAGGGTCTCAATGAGTCTGTGACTGGGCGCAGAAGGAACCGTGTCCCATGAAATAAAATGGCAGTTGCAACTTTCTAGTCAGGTTGTGGTCTCCAATTACAACACTTATTTTAGCACACGCAGTCATGGAAATTAGCGAATATTTGTGAATTATTTGCGAGCCCAGATATACAAATTTGGATTTCCTTTAATATCTCAAAAACATCTGAACAGATTTGCACCAAATAAGCAAAATCATAATCTACATACCAAAAGCTAGCCATCTGCCAAATTTGGTGTATCCGTCCAGTGGTTCAGGCTGTAGTCGTGGCTAAAGGTCCTATGGGAATTAACATGGGAAATGCAACTTTTGATTGATTGGTCACCCCAAAACTTTTCTATGCACAACAAGAATCACCAGAGAACGTTTTTGTAAAATTTTGTGAAGATTGGTCAAATGGTGCTAATGATATTGGCAAGTCAAAAAACACGCTTTTTCTATAGAAACTAGGTCTTGACTACTGGTAGCTGCCAGATATATATATTTCCAAGAGAGTTTCCCCTGTCATGGCATCTTATGGCACACTTTTTCCTTTGACTTGGGACACCAAATTAAATCAACAAGAAATTCTTTCCTTTTCCTTATTATCCAGAAAAGAAATAAACTACACTCAGAGGTCACTCTGCTGGTATATATTTATTTAGGAAAATACTTGTTCTGGCAGTGAAAAAAAGCTTTATGCGTTTTGGTCTCACCGACCTTATTCACAAGCATATTTGCACAGTCCTTCACCAGTGTTTATATACCATTACCATTGCTTAAACAGACACTTACCATTTAAAAAAACATCTTGTGTTTATTATTGAAAAAATTAAGTGGGAAAAAAGGAATACATTTTAAAATACATAAAATTGTCAACAGCAATTTGATATTGTATTTTCAATTGCTTTATACTTCATTTAGTAGCTTTGTTCTTTTGCCCAATATTTGTGGTGCACTTTGGGTTATGTGGTGCCATACATAATTGCTTTTGTTTCTTAAACAATATAGATAGGTCATTCCCAGCAGCCCTACTTACAACAAATTTCATGTGCTCTGTTTTCATGCTTGAAACTCACTGCATGCTGTTATCTATTTTATTCGTGTTTTCAGTGTCTCATAAGTTATTAATGGCACAATAAAACCCTTTTCTAACAGAAAGACATCACGTATGTGATTTAGATACCTCTATTTCTTCGTTCATTTCGCACCCAAGGTGTCCAATGTCAATTAATTTGTATTGCTGAACTACTAGTATCTGCTGCTGCATCTTTGTGTGACAAACTCTTATGTGAAAAACCAACAAGCTTCATATTTCCATTTCACTACATGTGTATGTCTGTATGTGCAGTGGGTACACTTGCCAGGCCCAAACCATCACTTTTATTGCTTTTAAGACACCTCTAAGGTACCCCCAAGGGCAGGGTGCACTGTATTTAAAATGTTGGACATGTCATGTTACGTTTACCATGTCCAGGTCGTGCAAAACTCTTAAATTTGCTTTTCTCTATTGTAAGGACTATCTCTCTCATAGGCTAGTTTGGGGATCGCCCTAAAACACATTTTAAGTGTAATTTGCAATTGGGAAAAGATAGAAAAATGTAGTTTGGTGTCTCTAGTATCACAATTTAAAAACACATCTTTTGGTAAGGGTGGTTTTTAAATTGCAAGTCTGAAAATGTCACTTTTAGAAAGTTGATATTCTCTTACTTCAGCCGTCCTATGCCTTTGCTTGCCTCCAATCCATGCCTGGTCTGTGCAAGGTTAGGTGACAGTTACCTTGGCTCATTGGCTATCCAGACAACCATACATACAGGACACTCAACTGCCCATGCATTACAGCTGCATACTGGTGGGTCTTCCTGGGCAGGGAGGGTGGTGGGGCTCTCATACCACAAAAGGTAGTGGCCTGACCCTACACAGAGTACTGAAAACCCCCCACAGACCTCCTGGCAGAAAGGACTGGGCTGAAATAGAACTGAGACACTTCAAAACCACTCTTTGAAGTCTCCACCACTTCAAAGGCACATTCGGGTATAAGTACTGATTGGGCCTCTGACACCATATTCTCTTAACACTTTTGGACTGAGGTCATTCTACCAAGAAGAAGGGCCAGGTGTCACCGATTCGCGAGGGTCGATCAGGACTCTGTTTGGGGCACCCTTGAGGTCACAGAATATCCCAAAGAGGTAGTGTACAGTGGCAGAAGAGCAGCTAAAGGCATACATGGGCAAGGACAGCTATGGACAGGCACAGGAAACAGAAAAGTAAAAGCAGAGCAACCTTAGTGTGAACAAACAGGAAACAGATTACTAATGGACAAACACACTGGGGTTACAATTAAAGGTGTACACAGGGTAGGGCTCAGAACTTCCCACAGCAATAGGGAATATCAATGCCTCTGTGCAGATTGTTCTTACAGATAGTCACCCTGCAAGCCCCATAGAAAGGAGGCAGCAGAAGTGATTCTATCTCTGGACCCTTATCACAAACAAGGATTGTACTTACATACACAAGACAAACCCTTGTGGGTCCAGCTGGAAACACAGTGGTAATTCCTGGAAAAACAGTAATAGCACACTGTCACTGTCAGGCACTAAAGACTACGTATAACACTAGACAAAGGATGGGGGCTGGAATTGCCTCCTGGAAACCAGGAGCCGACCCCAGTACAAAGGAAAACACTTATACACAGGTGGAGACTTTTAGTACACTTACCAGACACAAATACCCAAGAGGAAACGGAAACAGAAGGAACAAACTATTAGGCAGAGACATGAACTGGGAACAGGCTCAGGCAGAAGCAAAGGCAGGAAAGGGATTGGAAAACAGAGACAAGCTCTGGCTGGAACAAGAAAGAACAGGACTGGAAAACAGGGAGTTGGAACAAGCAGGAAACAGGACTGGGAAACTGAGAGCAGGTTCAGGCTGAAACAGGGCAGGAACAGGATTGAGAAACAGGGAGCAGGCTCTGGAAGAAACAATCAGGAACAAGGCTAAAATACAGGAAGCAGACTCTGGCTGGAACAAGCAGGAACAGGGCAGAGAAACAGAAAGTAGGTTTAAGCTGAAACAGAACAGGAACAAGACTGGAACACCATCCAATAAAGGGTCTGGAACACAAAGGAATCGAACTCCAATGTATGATGAGGATCTTGAGGAAATGGCTGCTTATAAGCAGCTCCAGGCTGCAGCAAACCCCAGGTGGAATCACATGACTGGGCTGCACAGGAGAGGTCTCAGGTGTGTGTAGTTTCAAACACTCGCAAATCTTGTAGGAGAGAATCCAGTAAAAAGGAGCAACTGGATTTCTCCCATAGAAAACAATGCATAACAGAATCCAGGCTTTCCTGACTGCCAGGCTGTGCATTATGGGATTTGCAGTCCCAGGAAGCAAATGTAATTCTAAAAAAGAATACCATAGCGAAAAGGGAAACAAACGGGAGTCAGAAAGGGACTCTAGATGAGTGGTCAAGGTGATTCCCAGGCTACAGACAGTCCCTTTACAGCACCCCCTAGAGATGGGACGACAGAGTCATAACACCAGGGGGCTGTCAGGAGTGACTGCCACTCTGTTGTTTACTTTTCTGTTTTGGCTTGCTGCCTGCTACTTCTTGCCTGGGAGTGAGAGGACTGGATCTAACTCTCTTCATCCTGCAATCTAAAGTTTCTCCAAAGGCCTGAATGAGCTTGCCTCCTGTTTCTGAAGTCTCAGGCATATCAAAGACTTCACCTGTATCGTGATCCCAGCACCTGGGCTCCTCTGCTTTGAGTCCTGCTCTGCCAAGTGGTGCTATAGCCAGTCCTGGGCCCTTGGAGGTGAGTGTGGTGCTGCAACACAAGAACTAACGCAATGACACTGGCGCCTCACTTGGAACCAACACATCCCACTGCAGAAACGCTGCTTTACTGCTGCCTGTATGGAAGCCACAGACACAACTCACCAACTGCACAACTCAACAACCCCGACTTACAGCGCAGCCTTGGCTTGGATGATGTAGCACCGACGCATCAGAACCAGTACTCATCGCTTCTGTACATCGATGCATCAACAGCGTTGCCTGATCAGGAAATGACACATTGCCTGCAAGCGCTACATATCCCCTCTTTGGATCAACACATCGTCACCGAGCCTCGACACAACAAAGGTACTGTCAGCAGGTCTGCATGACTCCTGCACCCGGCCCTTGCTCCATCGAGGTCAGACTGAACTTTTGGATTTGCCCCTTAAGTCTTAAGTGGGAGCCATTTTCTTCTAAGCACTGCATTTTGATTTAATCTTTTAAAATTCATAACTTGGCTTGTGTATGTTATTTTGGTCTTGTTTGACTCAGCTAACTGTTGGCTATTTATCTAAACCAGAGTAATTTTGTGGTGTTTTCACTATGTTACTGTGAGTGTGCACAAATACTTTACAAATTGCCTATTTGGTTTAGGCTGACTGTTTTTGTGCCAAGCTACCAGAGGGTGAGCACAGGTAAACTTTCAGTGTGTATCCTACTTGCCCTAACTAGGTTTGTAGTCTCTACGGGGACAGAGTTCAAACCTCTGCCAACTAGGTACCCAATTTCGAGCAATGGACTAACAATAAAGCTGTTACACATAATGTTTTTCTCCTTCTTCTAAGCTGTTATTTATAAATGCACACCCATGAAGATGCTTGGTAGATTTCTACAATGAAAGTCCCCTTAGCTTTACCTAGGTGGAAGAACTCCCCCAAAACACCTTGTCTGCACCAAAGAAAGAAGCTTCAGTGCTCCTTATGTATAAGCTAGGATTTCACTGGCATGACCTATCTATTGAAGAAGGTGAGGCAATTTTTAGCAGAGCTAAAATTATTGAAATTAGAAATACACTGACTCAGTTCTTCTAATTTAGATTGCTACTTACCAGTGGCCCTGCATACACCCGGAGAGAGTGAAGGAGTAGGCATTTTTAATAGATTATTGATCCAACTGAGTGATAGGTGCTTGCTGTCATTGTCAAACTCTTTTGTTACATCATATAACATTTATGTTGCTTCTCTAGCCCCTTTAATAAGATCCTACATGCTAGAACTTGTGACCTATATGGATAACATTCACAGTTTTTAAATCTGACTCGTGACACCGACATGGCAAGGTAAAATTTTAACACTTGCATGAATGAAGTGGTGTACAGGATTGGAACTAAGGGCCAGATGTAGAAAGCATTTTGCATGGCGCAAACTGTGAAAATCGCAGTTTGCGCCATGCAAAATGCCTTTTGCGATGCACATTCACAATTTGCTAATCGGTCCCGACTCGCAAATTGTGAATGCGACTTGCAAATAGGAAGGGGTGTTCCCTTCCTATTTGCGACTCGCTTCGCTATGCAAAATTGCTTTGTGACCCCAAATTGGGGAAGATATATAATTGTGGTCACTCAGAAAACAATAATATTTAATATGAAATGCTGTTAGCATCACCACTGCTTATTTTCCAGGCATGTTCCCTCCCACTGTGAGGCTCAGAAACCCCAGCTGAAATATTTATTTAGAGGAGAGGTGTGGAGCTCCCCCCATCTAACTAGTGGTCCTGGGACCCTATACCTTGAGACACGATGGCAGCAGTGTGGTGGGGATTCCATTTGCCAGGACACTGCTGTTCTCTGCCTGCATGAGTGTGGGCAGGGAGAACTTCATTGCCCTGCCTGCGCTCTTGTTGGCAGGGAACACAGAATAAATGGAGCTTCCCCTGGATAGTTATAACCCACTGTAGCCGGCTCCTGCTGCACCTTGATAGATGAAGGCAGGAGAGCCAGCAGGGGGCCACAGGAGCCCTAGGCTCTTTACATGGTCTCAAAACCAGCAGTTCCTGTGAGTGTGTCTGGTGGGACCAGGACACCCATGGCAAGTGTCAATCTAGTGTTGCCCCAGGTGATGATGTACCTCGGGTGATGTAAAGGCCCAGGGAGGGGGACTCATGACCCCCTTCCTGACAAAATATTTTATAACCCCAGGGATGGTGATCCATGTGGCTTGGTTACAGTTCAGGGTGGTGGTCTCATATCCCCATCCCCGTAAAAGTATTATGCGACCCAAGGGGGGGGTGTAATGTCCCAGAGAGAGGAGAGCTGCACACTCCACCCCCTGAGCTATTGTCAAAAATAACCCCCCAGAACTACTGCAATGGAACCTCCTTTGTTCTTGGCCCCTCCTCTTAATGGATCAGTCCAAAAGTTTCCAGGAGGGATCTGAGGTGGCCAAACCTTTTTTTGATGTTTGATGAAGATGTATCAAAAGACATCAAAGATATCAGCAAAACAATTTGCTGCCTGTTAATCAGAAATCTTCTGAAAAAACAGACTGACTCTTTTAGGTCCACCATACAGACTCCTGTTGTAAAATCTATAACATAGTGTGGTATGCAGTTCCTGTAGGGTCTTTAAGAAAGAAGAGAAAGCAAAGGGATGAGGGGAATGAGTAAGTTTCATGAATTGGAACTGTGTTTAAAAACAATGAGTGGCTGAATATGGAGACAATGGTCCAATAGAAAGGTTTATGAAAACTTTCATGACGAAGGCACAAGTTATAATTACCTTAGGGCACTAGTTATAGTTACTTGAAAGTAACTATAACTGCTGAACTTATATGGTTTTGTATGAGTAAATTCAGAACCTAACTATAATGTCCCTGCAACCTTTGTTTTTTTTCAGTGAATTTCTATGTTTTTTTAACGTAAAGTAATTTTACTATATGTTATTCCAAACCCTGTTGCACACAGCCTTGCTGCAAAGCCCTTATAACCATCCAGCCCTGCACCACTCATGGCCTTTGCGCAGCACAAGTTGACTGCAGGGCCTGCCTCTGTCAGTGGATGGATGAGTGGGTGCGTGAGTGTCTGAGTGGGTCTGAAAGTGGACGTGCAAATCTATGAGTGGGTCTGAGCAGGTGCATGTGAGTCTGAGTAGGTGTGTGAGTGGGCGCCTGAGCCTCTGAGTGCTTGTATAAGTGAATGAATTAGTTTATGAATGAGTCTGTGTTTTGTCTTTGAAATTTTTCCAAATTGCCGAATATTTGCGAGTAAATCTTGGAAAATCGCAAAAATGTGTGAATTGTCATGAGTATTGCAGGCCGTGATGAAAAATTATATTAAACCTATAATTTGCCTCTAAAGCACACCTATCTGAGATCCCTGGGGTCAGGGTACCTTCACTCTGACCCCTTATACCACTTTCAATTTGGATTTTCACCCCGGGGAGCGAGTTTCATGAAATAAAATGGCAGCTGCAACTTTCTAGTCAGATTGCAGTCAGCCAATTCCAGTGCTTCTTTTTACACAGGTATTTGTGAAAATTCAGGAAATAATTGTGAAGTATTCATGGCCAGAGATATACAAATGAATTTGCCTTTGAATATCTCCTAAACTACTCAATGGATTTACACCAAATACCAAGAAGCACAATCTGTGGACTGATCGCTACATTTCTGCCAAATTTCCTGTAATTCCATCCAGTGGTTCGGGCTGTAGATCTGTTGACAGGTTCTATGGGAATTAGCATGGGAAATGCATGTTTTTTTAGCCCCCTTTTTTATCGGCCCCCACTTGACGGATCACACTGAAACTTACCATGCGCAACAAGAATCACCAGGCCACTTTTTTGGGAAAAGTTTGTGAAGATTTTTCATACGGTGCCAAAGATATAGGAAAGTCAAAAAAATATTCTTCTATGGAAACATGTCCTAAATATAACTACCAATTACCTACTGGTAGTAGCCAGTCGGTAGTTATAGTTAGGACCTAGCTTCTATAGAAACACTGTTTTTTTACTTGCCTATTTCTGTGCTGCCGGTTGAAGGAAAATGGTGGGGGGCTCCCAAAACGTGTTTCCTCCATGTTAATTCCTATTGAAATTTTTAAGAGGAATAGCGGCCAAACCACTTGATGGGTTTACACCAAATTTGGCAAAAAGATAGCTCTTGGACCAGAAAGCACCCTTATTGTTTTGATGGCGTCATGAATCCTTGGCAAAGGTAGGTCCTGGGAGCATTTTCAGAATAAAAGAGGGGCGCACAGGGTGCCCCCTCCTAAGGTTTACTGAAGACACTGAGACTGCCACCTCCTCGGGGCTTAATTTACAATGAAAGCATGAGGCTGTGTGGCCCCCCTCAGCCTGGGGACCACCACCTCTCCAGGAAAATAGTTTAATTGAATTGAGAGGGTCATGCTGACACCACCGTGCCCTGGCACCATCACCTCCCTGGGGCTGTTCTGATTATATGCGGGTCTGCCCAGCACCCCGCAGCCCCGTGGACCGCCACCTCGGCGGGGCAAAAAAAGAATTAATGCAGACCCCCCTGCAGCCCTGGGGACTACCACCTCCCCGGGCCAAGCATTTAATTACATGGAGGGAGGCTGTGCAGCCCCCCTACAGCCCCTGGGACTACCACCTTCACAGGAAAAATATTGAATTATATGTGGGGGACTAAGCGCCCACTCACAGCCCCAGCGACCACCACCTCTCTGGGGAAACTTTTGAATTATATGTGGGGGACCATGCAGCCCAGCGCAGCCTCGGGGACCACTATAGGTACATGTATTACCTTTTACTAAGGACCTATAGGTAAATTCAGTATGCTAATTAGGTATAAGCCAATTGTACCTTATTTTGGGGAGAGACCACAAGAACTTTAGCACTGTTCAACAGTTGTAAAGTTTTGAAAGCCAAAAAAACGGGTTCAGCAGAGGAAGGGCTTAAAGTCACAAAATGTAGGGTGACTCTGCAGAGGCAGCCAGGTCCAACAGGCCTTCTCTGCCTAAATCCAAGATCGCAGAACCTTCCTTCTCCTGTGCTGAGCTGTGGCCATGGAAATGAGCAGTCATTCCCCTGTGGTCTCTTCAAACCAGTTCTGGGGGCAGCTCCTCTCCCATTGGGATTGGTGCCTACTGGGCACAGCCAGATAGCTACCCTCAGATACCTCCCCACACCCAAGAAAACCTCTCCACACCCAAGGCCTCCTGGATGACAGTTGGAGCCTATATAAATGACCTTCTAGAGGCTTTAGGCAGGGAAAAAGCAACTTTCTACAAAAATATCTTTTCCACATTTATTTCAAATCTGATTTTACCAGTGAATTGAGCTTGTAATAAGTATTTTTAAAAAGTCCAAGAATGATTTTTGTAGCTGTTTTCAAATCAGAGATAACTTTATTGAATCTAATATGGCATCCAATTGTTTTCCTATGGAACAGCTTACCTTTTGGCGCCTTGTCACTGTAATGACATTTAAGATTGAGATTGAACTTTTACATGTCCTACCTACCTTTATATATCATGCACCCTGCTATAAATGAATGGTATGGTAATGTGGGAGGGCAAATTGCTAGCCACTCTGAATGGGAATTTTGTGAACTGACTGTTAGTACATAGGTTGGTTTACAAAATTCTATTCCATTCAAAAAAAGTTGGCACGCAATTTGTGACCAACTTTAAACAAAAAATGGAATCTCTGTACATCTGGCTCTTAATTGTGTTTCCTGATTATTGCATTACATTATTTCTAGGACCATATATAAAATCATAGGGGTGATATAGACATAATTATACAAAATATAGGGCCTGATTCTAACTTTGGAGGACGGTGTTAAACCGTCCCAAAAGTGGCGGATATACCACCTACCGTATTACGAGTTCCATAGGATATAATGGACTCGTAATACGGTAGGTGGTATATCCGCCACTTTTGGGACGGTTTAACACCGTCCTCCAAAGTTAGAATCAGGCCCATAATGTCTTAAAATGATCTGAAAATAAAATGAGAACATGAAAGGCTTTTCTAGGCCTATAACATAATTGCTTGCTACAGACAAAACATTTTTAGAACAAATGTTTCTAAATTGTGTCTCAGCCTAACAAAGCTACACATTTAATAATGATGGAAGCATAATAATTTCACTGTAAATCTTGCTAATAATATGGTTGTTTCTTGCAAAAGCAAAACAAAAAAATCAAGAAAGAATTTGGTTCATGGATGCTCAACAATTAATCAAATCAGTTTTGACCCACATGATGGAACAGAAACAAAACAGCACAAGGGTAATCATTACTGGCTGACAAACAGTAAATATACTCTTCTGTATTTATCGCTATCCCAAACGCCATGTTGTGTAGAATAAATGGAGCTATAATACAATAGCAATAATATTACCAGTTCTCACAAAGCTAAGAGCCAGATTGGAGGAACAGCCATTACCCATAACAGGAACGTTTTATTATATTCTCAAACAACATGCATTCAGTCACCAGCCAAAACACATTTTCGTGCTTAGAGTGCTGCCAATCCCACCCTGACTTTTGTTGCAAAATGGACTAAAAACTATAAAGTGATACAGTTTGTGGGCTCCATTCTTGCACATCACATGCAAATTAATTGTGTATATACATTTTCAAAAGGTTTAACACTCTTAGCAAACTAGCGTGGTAAATCTGGTCAAACTGTTTTGGGCTGATGGTAGTCGATTTTGATTCCTCCCTCTGGTCATTTCAATCTAGTAGTCCACTTATTTCCAAGTTTGCAATTTGGTAAAAGTATCTCTGCAGTTTTGGGACCTCAAAATCTAAATAATTTACTATCACAAAGCCTTTGAATGAGACCTTAAGACTGCATGACATTGTTTTACAATGTACAAAAGCCCGTCCACTAGTTGGAATAGAGTTTTTGAATCACAAACAGGAGTGGGAGTGAAAGAGATGTTGCTCTGCTATTTGCAATTTCCAAAGAAATGCATCAATGGTTAGTGACGCCAGTTCTTTAAATCATTCAAAAGTTACACTCTCAAGTTGGAGTAGTAACTGATTTGTAAAAGCTGTTTCCATGGCGCAGGTTCACCTTGGGGAATCATATCAGGCGGCCTCATGGGCAGCAGACTGTGGGCAAATGGAAAATATTTTTTTCAAAGCAGCTTGTATCACTTTAATGGACACTGGCTATTCTTTTGAAAAAATATTTCCACTTTGAGACTGAAACTAGAGGATTAATCTGCTGCCCATTGCAGGCCACTATCTCTTTGTACACAGCTATTCACAGTGATTCTCAAATTACAATCGCCTAATTAAGATTAGGCACACCATTTTGCAACCTCCCCTCAAGAATGAGCAATTTACAATGTGACCTATTAGTATGTCATTCCAAATTATTTTCTCTTTTGCAAATCAATCTGTGTGTAATTTGCACATCCTTGGTTAGTGAATGGGGAAAGCAGATCATATTATAAGGTCCAATGTATATGTTGGTGGGGAGGGAACTCTGTCGCTGTGGCAACAGAGTTCCTTCCCTACAAACATATTGTCCTTCCACCCAATCTAAATGTCGGCAGACCTTCAGCTTGGCCACAGTGGAGACTACTCCAGCTCCACAGTGGTCAAACCAATAGATTGACATGTAGCCATTTTTTACTGTGTTTCACAACCAGGCAAAACCTGGTGGTAAGGGGCAGTGGAATAATAGTAATACCCCCAATTCTATGGGAAAATGCTCCCATGGTGAGTGGAGCATTACTTTTTTACAAAAAGGTAATTCAATTTTGGGATTTTCTTTTTGTACATTTTTTTAAAAAAAGAATGCTCTTTGCTAGAGGGATGGGTCCTGATGACACAGCCCCATAACACAGAGTAGTATATGTTAACAGGAACTGCCATAATAGTGGTTCTTGGAAATACTTTTATAAATGACCACATGCTTGGCATCATTTATTAATTAGGAAGGTGGCTTCTCCACCATGTGGGTGGAGTAATTTACTCTGTCCCATGGCGGAACTTTAGGCCGTATCCCCTGACATAAATTAGGGCCATAATCTTCAATAGATTTTTTCCTCATAGCATATAGTAGAGAATTATTCACACTATTGAGAATTGAGGTCAAGCGTTTGATTCAGTGACTTTAGACGGCCAAAGTATCTTTAGGAGCATTAAATCTCATGTCAGCCATGGGGGTGAATTAGATCTGTGTTGAAGTATCT
Organism: Pleurodeles waltl; assembly: GCF_031143425.1. Lineage (NCBI taxonomy): Eukaryota > Metazoa > Chordata > Amphibia > Caudata > Salamandridae > Pleurodeles > Pleurodeles waltl. The sequence continues at coordinate 1,069,477,975 of NC_090448.1, forward strand.
TCTGAAGAGTAATAGTGGGAACATTTTATCTTTTCAAGCATAGTGAATGGTGACCCAGATCAATTTATCTGGTGCTTTCACAAACCCACAGGGTACCCACTGGAGTGATATATGAGGAATTTATTAGATTTATGATAAGAGAACAATATTTGCCCAGTTATGCCTTTATTCTAAAATAGCTCTAATGACAATTGGAATTTCATGAATTATAAATTTAGTTTAGGTATGTACAGCCGGGTGTGTAAAAACAGCAGTTTTGTGGTATATCCACGGATTTAAAGTCTCAGTCAGTGTTGAATGAAAGAAAAAGATGTTGAACGAATAGGAATGAACGGTAGAAACACTTCACTCTCCTACAGATATTCTTCTACCTTTTCAAGTTCTATCCATAAACACCTGCTTTGTTGTCCTTTTGTATTAACTTGAATTGAAATTATGTTAACGTATCTTTCAACAGGAACGTTTAATAAGTTTCTTAACTTTGTTTCCCAGAATATAGTTGTTATATAAGGCTAAAGTCACACATTTTTCAGTGTACGTTTACAGCCAAAAACAACTCTTTCATGCCTTCCAGGAAGTCACAAAAGGATTACTACCAGGTAGAAATTCATTTACTATTGTGGATTTATCCACCATGGTAGTGGAGAAATCTGCTATAGTAAATCCATCCACAGGCAGGGAATAGAGAATTCTCGGGTGTATTTGTTTTGAACATTTTTAAATGTTTAAAAATTTATGTTTGAAGGTAGTCCCACCTTGTAATTAAACCCTTTCTCATCCTGGAAATGGGAGTAAAGTGACCCCAGCGTGGTACTGGAATAATTCCCCTTCCAGGCTACAAAGGGGAATGGATCACCCCAAAATGTTAAAGGGTGCATTATCTATACAAGGAATAGGAAACAAAGAGTGCATTTGCAAATGGAGGTTCACTTTTCCTGTGCTGAATTCTACATTGTCAAATTCCAAAGGAGAATTATGTCACTTGACAATCCAGAGTTACCCCCTGGAAAACATGCATCTAGCACACCTTCCCAGGCATACTTTGGTAATGTGTCTAAATGGGAAAACCAATAAAAGTATATGCAGGCATAGATGTACATCTCCACCCATACTTGAGTTTTTTTTTTTTATTAGGGTGAGTGGAAGTGGGTCCAGGATGGAGACTGGGAGCCAGGCTGGTGAGCAGCACTTTGCTTGATGCTCCCCTGTTGTGCTTACACTCACTGAATTATTGAGACAGGTGGCAGAGCAGTCTTGCTATCACTTTTGTCTTTTTCTTTGCTCAGTACTTTCCATACTTACATCACTAGTGAGATGGCAAACAGTCTTGGGTAAGGGGGCATAGTATTCAACAGAGGTCTGTTTGCCTTATTTTGTCTCAGCTTTCTCTGGTATTTGTGGTGAACCCAGGATGGTTTAGACTGCAGAGGCTCTCTCTGGACCACTGAGAGACCTGTAGAAGGCATAGCAGTAGCTTCCTTGGGGCACATATCTGGGCTAGCCACCCTTCAGAACTCTGCTAATGCTGTGGCTGTATTGTGTCAATGGGGCAGCTCCCCAGGCAACACCGCTGTCTCACTAAGCCAGCCATCCTGTGAGACCACATCATATTCAGCTTTTTCAGCTTGCCCATACCACCTGGTTCAGAATGCTTATGCTCCGCAGCCTGCTCTCGAAGCTGTGAACTCCTGTACTGCCCTCTGCTCCCATAGCTCAACTCTTGGGGTGATGAAATACCTGCAGGTGAATGGAGGCAATATTTAGGGTTCTGATACATAAGGAGCTCAGAACCAAATCCAGCTATACATTTTGTATGGACTATATGATACAAAAGTTTATCTGAACTATCCACCCTGAATCTATAATGACTGGGAAAAAGATATGAAATACTCTATTGGACCTCAGTAAGTGAAACATTTAACTGTGTTCAGTAAGCATTTTGACCTTCCTGCTTTGCTTCTCTAGATTAAACTGAGAAGAAGAGAAGAGTGCATATATAGATGCAAAACCCAAATGTGAACTTGTGGAGCCAATGCTTTCTACTCCAGGTAAAACAGGCCCTTCTGAAACACCAAAAGGATCTGTAAAAGGAAGAGGATGGTATGAGACATTCCCGTCTATCACTAGTGGCCTATCAAGTAAATGATGATAGATAATATTGTAGATAGAGCAGACTTTGTTGTGACTATTTAATTATTCTCATGAACTGTCACTAACACCTCTGGCACTGCTCCCTTCTCATAATGACACATGTACAGAGAGTAGTCTGATAGCATTATGTCTATAAATCCCATGTCAACAAATAAAGGATCCTAAACATCAATGGTAATAATTGTCATCTCTCTCTCTCTCTCTTCTTTTTTAAATAGGGATGTAACATCAGAGGCCTACTTGTTCCCCAATGGGGCTGGTTCCATAATAAGCAGAAAAAGGTGCCACACAGGTTATATTTTCAAGGTTATTTCCCTTGAATGAAGGAAGTAGGTGAAGCAGAGAGTGGGTAGGTTGACTACTGGACACCACTCTGCATTCCTCATGCTAAGTAGCACTTGCACTGCCTTAACTTGAGGGGACACTATTGAGGCTGGTTCCGTAATAATAACAAGGTATTAACTTTCCTCCAAATTGTGGTGATTTGTGATAAGTAATTATTGGAGACACATCGGTGCATATGACAACCACTGGGTAGATTATAACAATTGGTCCTGAAGAATTGCCATAAGATCAGTATTGACTTGTAACAGCAAGAAACATGTTGACCCACTGAGCTATTGAAGATCATTGTTTCTCTAGATAGCAGTCATTCTTTTAATTAGACAGGAGGACTCATCTATAAAACATCCTCTGAGGACCACTTACTCTAATTTCCCCTACATAGTCATTCACAAGTTTGTATCTCTAATCTACGCCATTAGCCCCACACTCTTAATTCACATATGGGATTTTACATAAAAGAGGTCTGGTAAAGTGTCCCCTAGCAAGTACCCATCGGGCATCGCTGTGCCGTCCCAAAGAGGAGCATGCCCTATGATGAAGCATGGCACCTTCTTGGTGTATGAGTGCGCTGGCTTCTGGTACCTCAGACTTGAACCTTACCTATTTAATTTGTCATCTTTTCTTCAAAAGGAACGGCATACCTTTATTGTGATATTTAGCCTAGTTAGAAGCGTGTATGCTGAATTTATAAGCACTGCTGGTCCCTTTTTTGATAGATGATAAAACAAATAGACAATTTCAGATGGAAGATAATGTAGCCAGCATTCCAACCTTCTTAAAACAATTTGCTCACCTAACAGATATGGTGCTTGTTGCTTTTTCAGAGGAAGATCAACATTCGGAGAAAACATTTTTAAGCCATAGATTATACTGTGCTAATTTCTTTATTGCCTAAGAGTCTCCTAAATTTAGTTCAAGATATCACACCAGCATACTCTCTTTTAAAGAAACCCAGTAATCAGATGTCACATCCAAATACCCTGAAAGAACTCATATGGGTTAATTTTGTCAATCTCTTGTAATATAACCTGTTTAGTACTAAGATACTTGGGCTGCCTTTTGAAATGGAGTCTCTAGTTGGCAGAGGTATGCACTGTATCCAAGTAGGGAACACAATCTTAGTCGGGGTAAGCCAGATTCCCACCCACAATTATCCTGTGGTCACCCTCTTGTAGCTTTACACAGAGCAGAAAGGCTGAACTTAAGCGAAAATGTGTAAAATATTTGTGCAACACTTAAAAAATGACAGTAACACAGTGAAAAACACCACAAATGGACTTAACACCATTTTAGACAATACAGAATACCTATCTGAGTAAAACAAGACCAAACGCACATAAATCCAAAAAATAGAACTCAAGATATGAATTTTGAAAGAATAAACTACAATGTAGGTCTTTAAAGTCAATGGCCATAAAAGGTTACATGTGGTCGTGCTAGACCGGGGTACATCCAAAGTTCAGGCTGACCACAATGGAGGGCAGGTCAGCTACAGGACCCATGCAGGGCTTGCTAAAAAGTACTTTGGGTGGAGAAGGCATCGAAGACGAATTGAATTGGATCCAATCCACGCAATCTGGTAGGTGCAGCAGTGTTGAGCCTCGCAGTTGGGTCCTGTGTCAGTGTTGAACCCCTTTCAATGCAGGCAGCGTGTCATTGAGCCACGCAGCAATGTCTTTGGATTGGCGCTGTGCTGCCACCAAACCTTGCAGTCAGGTCCTGCGTCGTCGTTGAATCAGCACTGCATCGGTGTCAAAGGGCACTGCATTGGTTCCAAGCAGCACAACAGCCTTAATGCATTGATTTCTGATGAAAAACAGCTGCACAGTTCATCTCGAAAGTAAGGACTGGATCGGCATCTATTGGCAGGGCAAGACTCATAGTGGCAGAGTCCAGCCGCTGAACAAGGGTTGAGGGAAGTCTTTAATGGCCCTAAGCCTGCCACAACAGGAGGCAAGTCAACAAGCCCTTGGAGTCACTTGGTTCTTTTGAAGATGTAGAGAGTTAAGTCCAGTCCTTCTAAGTCTGAGGCAAGAGGTAACAGGCAGCGGGACAACAAAGCAATCGAGTTGAGCAGAGTGGGGGATCCATCTGACAGCACAGCAGCCCTTCCTCCTAGCAGAATGTTCTCAGATCCAGAAGTGTACTGATTTGGTAGGGTTGGGGGTCTTGTACTTTTACCCAGTTGAGCCTTTGAATTGGGGAAGACTTCAGAGAGAGGCCTTTGAAGAGCCCAAGGTCCCTGCCCTTCCTTCCCTGGCTCCAGACACTATTCAGGGAGCTATACAGCTCTTTGTGTGGGAGCAGGCAGATCCCTGTTCAAGTGCAAGTGTCAACTCCTCCCTACCATCTAACCCGGGAAGGCCTATCAACCTGGTCATGGGTCAGGATGTAAATGTCACACTCCAGCTCCCTTTGTGAGTGACTGGCTAGAGAGAATGTACAAAGCCCAGCTGTCACCTACCCCAGACATGTATTCATGGACAGACAGAGGCACAGAACAGTTAAAATAAGAAAATGTCAATTTTCTAAAGGCATAATTTTCAGACTTACAATTTAAAATCTGACTTCACCATAAGTTGTGATTTTATATTGTGAGTCCAGAGACATGAAAATTTGCATCTTTTCCCCATTGGAAGTTACACCTAAAGGCTGCCCCAAGTTGGTAAACCCAATGTTAACCTATTGGGGAGATAAACCTTGCAGTAGTGAAAAACAAATTAAATAGTTTTTCACCACCAGAACATGTTAAATGTAGAGGAACATGTACACCTTTTTCAAATACAGTACACCCTGCCCTTGGTGCTAACTAGGGCCAGCTTAGGGTTGACTTATATGCAATAAAAATGAAGGTTTGGACCTGGCATGTGGGTGCACTTGCCAGGTTGAAATTTCAGTTTAACACTGCACATGCAGTCTCCGCAGTGGCAGGCCTGAGACATGTTTAAGGAGCTACTGTAGTGGGTGGCACAATCAGTGCTGGAGGCCCAATAGTAGCATTTAACTTACAAGCCCTGGAACATATAGTGCACTTTACTAAGGACGTACAAGTAAATGAAATATGCTAATTGTGGATGAATCAATATCACCATGTTTGAGAGTACAGAGCACCTGCACTTTGCACTGGTTAGCAGTGTTAAAGTGCACAGAATCCTAAAGCTAGCAAAAATGAAGTCAGATAAACAGGAGGTCAGAAGGCAAAAAGTGAGGGGAACCAAGGATGCCAGGTTCAACAGCCAGTAAATACTTTCACTCTAATATCAGATTCCAAAGAAATGAAAGTTCAACCCAAAGCTAACAGTTGTGATCTCCATGGAGAAATTAATCATAAAGACCAGTCTCCTAAAGCAAGTCTATACCAACTTTCACATAAGGGGGAACAGGCTAAACCTCTCACTCGCAGAAGCTTCCCATTGAGGCAGATACATCAGCTTCTTTTCTGCAACTTGAAGATCCACAGAACTTCTAATAGCTTTTTCAACACAATCTAAAGCTAGGCCATAAGAACTGCTCATGGCTTCTAAAAACCCTAAAGCAGATCAAAACACATCTACAAATACAGTATGCTGTGTGTGCTCCTCCCAGTGTTCCAAGCAACCAAAAAATGAATGGCTCGAAGTATGATCAATTTAATATTTTTGCCATGCTTTTGGATGGAGCAAATTATGGCAGCCTTCTGGCAGCCAGAACCCTGTCTTCTTTTCTGAGAAATATTGTTATTAGTAGAGACTTAAAAGACTGAGGGGAGATAGAGAGTTTTGTATTCTTTTTTATCATCCTCAATCAAAGTTATGTTAAAACTAACTCTAAAAGAAGTGTGTGTCTTTAAAAACAATCTCATGGAGCAAGAGCCCTAAATCAAAACAGTAACTGAAAAGGTTTACACATTTGATGAAACATTGGCTAACTGAAAAGGTTTACACAGTTTATGAAACATTGTCTCTCTTTATGGAATCCTGTTCTAACATAGAATCCAGAGTATCCATATTGCAATATACCTTGAAAGAACACCCACATGTTACATGTCAACACATGTTAATTTTACCATGGAGATGTGAGGAACTAGCGAGCAGTTCTTGCTGTTCAAATATTCAAACTAATGTGTATTCCTTAAGGGACAGATTGAGGTACAAAATCTGCCACAATTCCCTATTTTAGAGACCTGCTTATTCAGAATACACTGGAAAAGATCAGCTGTATTTGGAAACACAATGGCTTTTTGTGGCCATATCACCTTTTGTCCCATTTGGTGAATCAAACCAGATATCTTCATTGCCTATTTTTGGGAATTCGGTATCAAGAAATATTGTCCATAGCCAGAGCAATGTGATGGTATTCTATCAAAGAGGAATTTTCTTTTCCCATTTTTCCCTATTTAGCATAGGAATAGGCAGTCTATCAATGAGAAATGAGTAACTATTTTGGAATTGTTTGTCTTTTCAATCCCTGCAGTCTTAATCTTCGACTTGTTATTTAAAATGAACTGCAAACACACTTTTCAGATCCTCCCAGAAAGCAAACAAGTTAGACTCTGTAGATAACTTCTGAGACTCAACAATCTATACTACATACTGAACTCAATTTAAAGACCTAAAAAATGATATCCACAAAAATGAAGATCTAGGATATGGATGAGGGAACCCAGGAATGCAGCCTCTACCAAATTCTGGTATGCACTTTGCTAAATCCAAGTTAGTAAGGGAGGGCCCCACACTCTGGTCAAGTGGTTGGTGGGTTTGGGGAGAGAAAGGGGTAGGCTTTTCCATATAAAGACCTAATACTGACTCACAAGACATTTAGCAGCATCTGTTACACAACTGAAACAATCTAGATAGTCCCTTCATTTGGACTAGGAATTTCAACTGTATTGATTATCCAAAGATATTTATCATCAATAACAACTGGCATAGTAAAATGACTGCAGTTGGCAAAGCACTAATAAACTTGACTGATATATTGGATCTAACTGATCAATGGCAGAAAAATTCAAATCAGCTCACATATCTTTTACTTATGGCTAGGTTTATATTATTTTAGGATTGATTATTTTCCAGTTAGAAGTCATATAAAAGGTAGGACACAAGTATATTTTCATACTAATTTGGTAAAAGACTGTGCCTCGCTTTATGTGTTATGGTATTCAGACTCTAAAAATTAAATATAATTTTGGCATTTCAGTGGTTATTATTAGGAGATTCTCCACACATAAAGGATAGGGAGACTACTCAATTCTTAGAAACCAATTCTAATCTCCTGCACCACCCTTTGAATGATGCATATTAAAATGTGTAATACATGGGTGTATTTTGCAATATTCTTTTAGGCAACTGAAATGCTGCAAGAAAGATGATCTCTAATTTCTAAGTATTAAATTACAGAATCAGAGATGCAATATTTAATATTAGAAAAAGATAGAGGCTCAATCGCAACTCAAATAGGGACATTATTTCTGTGCACTTGAGTTCAGAAAAGTGATATATTCACGCAGCCAAGATCAATCAAGATATCCAAACATCCACATTTTACCAATTCCAGCATAGCATTGGCATTGGCACTTGTTTAGCTGTCCTAAATTTTGAGAATAAACATCTATATGTAATAGAAATGTATGATAGTGTGGGAAATAAATGTCCTTCCATTCCTGAAATCACAGAGGCATTTGCCTATTTCCAATGGGAAATAAATGTCCTTCCATTCCTGAAATCACAGAGGGATTTGCCTATTTCCAATACATTGTAACTACTGAAATTGAAATAGAAATAAATCAACCACCCACCACTTGTTGGCCATCTTACTCTAGCCACATTACCTGATAATTAAATAAAAGAGTGACTCATTCCTGTGACCTTGGAGCAGACACAATTAACAAAAGTTACCTATGCCTCTATTAAAGCTGCCAAGCTCTACCCAGCCCAGTGAATTAAATACAACATTCAAATACCTCTCATGGCATGAATACCAGTTCCTCCATCTTGGCTTCTAAAATAAATAAGACTTTTTTTTTTAAAGAAAGAAGAATTGCATTAGAAGACACATAAAGAAAAGGTTATGATAGTTCATGTTTCAACCTGACACCGAGGTTTTACCCTTAGAAAAAAACGTCATGTCTTACTAACTTTACAACAACCTTGAAAACCTTAAAACATCAGCATTTACCGCCCTGGGTAGGTGCTTGGCAGGCTATTGGCCATTTGCATAGGCTTTATTGAGACAGTTAGCATTCCCAGATACTTCATAGGCTGGAATCAAGCACTTTACCAATTTCCATGGCTATGATCACAATCAATGTATATTCTTCAGCTCCCTTCATCATAACTAGTTGAACCTGTGAAGGAGTCCCCTCTTTACCATATATATACATTCTGTATATGAAGCCATTCTTGATATCCTTGATTTTAGAAGGTTGCAGGGTACCATTGGAACAATCACCACAGCCATAACACAGACATCAACATTAAGCATATTATTAAGTGAGACACTCAGTGGCAAATGTATGATCACTTTTTTTGAAGCAACAGCTGTGCAAACCTCAGAATTATATCTATGAGGTCACACAAAGCTGCTTTGTGTGGTTTTGAATGGCCTCATAGATGTGGAGTAAGACAAGGCAACACAAATTGCTGTGTTGCCTTACTCTGCAGAAGGGCTCGCTCCATGGGCTTTGCGGTGGGTGTTCCAATGCAATACTCATGGAATTGGACGCATCCCCAGATTTATGAGATCTTGTAAAACTGGGGATGTGCCAAAGCCTTACATGTCCTGAGGGGAGGTGAAATATCTTTATTTCTCCTCGTTATTTCCTCTTTCTATGAAGAGGTAGCATTCCCCCAGGATTGTTTTTGTGCAGTATGGTGCCCCTTCCTGCACAAAACAATCCTGCATTCAATACAGACACCCTTGCATCATGGTGCAAGGGTGCCTACACTGGTGGAAGGACAGGAATGTGCTGTATGCGATAAATACGCATATTCCTCCCCTTTCCCTTTCACACAGGGCAGCACAGCAAGGTGACTTGCTATGCTTCCCTGTGCTAAAAGCCCATAAAATATTGGCCTCAATAAAGAAACAACAGATTCTTTCCATTAGCCCAAGTGATATTACAGGATCATACATTGTTTCTCCACTACATTAATTAGGGATATGCCTTTCACTGTACTATTAAATACTCACAGCCCTTAAAAAATTGGAAACACTTCAGTGATACTGATGGGCCATATTAATCGTATAAAAAGATTGTGCTGCCCAAATTGCTATATTTTTTTCATATTCTGCCTATGTTAGACCTGTCAGTCTTATCACAAACTTTTTACCTTCAACCCTCCTATTTTTGAAGGCTTTAGGACTCTGCATGTTTTACCACTACTACTGACTTCTAAAGTGCATGTTCACACTCCTTAAAACATTCAGCGTATCCCTATTTGGTATATTTAATTTGCATGCAACTCCATAGTAAAGTGGAACTACATGTACTCAGTGCCTGTAAATGAGGTGCTACTACTGGGCGTGCAAAGTAAACAGATAATGGATGGAATGCTGAACAATGTCAAACATGCAACCCTAACCTGCGCCTAATTCTATCTCTTTTTCCTCACCATGCCATTCCAGTTTGGACCTAATCCATATGCAAAGCAGTCTTGACCCTGCTCCTCGTGGGAACAGTCAAGCTTGAACTGTCAGGCCGGGTCTTCCATAAACCGGAATGGTTTTGGGGTATCACCCCTCATCAGCCAGGCTTGGCATACCCTTTCCACTTAGAGCAACAAATGCAAAGAAAACAATGATGATCGGAATGCTGAACAATTTCAAACATTCATCCCCAGGCTGAGACCTGGGCCTAAATCCATTGTGTTTTTTTGCTCACCACCCATTCCAGTTTGGACCCATCCAAATGCAAATCAGCCTTGACCCTGCTCTTCATGAGAACAGTGCAGCCTGAACTGCCAGGCTAGGTCCTGTCTGGACTATAAACAAGCATCTTGGGAACGGTTTTAGGTATCACCACTCAACAGCCAGACTAGCTTGAATTTTCTGGCATGGCAAGCACGGGACCCATGTCTGGGTATACCCTTCTAACTAAGGGTAACAAATGCAAAGAAAACAGATGATGGACAGAATGCTGAACAATGTCAAACATTCACCCCCAGTCAGAGATCTTGGCCTAAATACATCATTGTTTGCTTACCCATCCATCTGCAAATCAGTCTTGACCCTGCTCCTCATGGGAACAGTCCTGCCCGAACTGCGAGGCCAGGTCCTCTTCGGACCAGAAACAAGCATCTTGGCACCGGTTTTGGGGTATCACCTATCATCAGCTAGGCTAGATTGGATCTGGTGGCATGGCGTGCAAGGAACTCATGTCTGAGGATGCAGAATTAATTCTGCCATGCACTTGAGTAGCATGTTAAACATGTCAGGCCTTCCATTGCTGACTTTGTGTGCAGTTAAGAAATACTATGTCAGCCTGGAAAGATAAACCTTTTGCTAGGTCCAAACCTTTCTTTTTAGTACATATAAGCCTCCCCTAACATATGCCCTGAATAGCTCCAAGTGCAGGGTGCAGTGTATTTAAAATTAGGGCATGTTCTTTTAAGTTTTACTTATCCTGGTAGTGAAAAATCTTTAAATTGTTTTACACTGCTGCAAGGGCTACCTCCCCACAAGGATAACATTGGAGTTACCATATTATCTTTAATAAGCTGTAACCTGTAAACGGGAACAGGTGACCAATTTGTGTTTAGTGTCTTTGGAATTATAATGAAAAATCTGCTCTTATGGTAAAGTCGGACAATTTTGCAAATTACACTTTTAGATGTTGACATTTTCCTGCCAAATCCATTTATTGTCTGTAGCCTGCCTCTAGGTCACATGACTGCATGTAGCTGACAGATGGGCTTTTTGTATTCCTCCTAAACAGCCACACAAAATAGCAATCTTGGGTATGCTTTGATGGGCCATCACTGGCAGGATGGGAGGGCAGATCTGAGCACCTCCCTACTTCCACTTGAATAGGCTGTGTTCTGCCTCCACACAAAGAGCTGCATACCTCCTATAGTTAGTGTGGAACCAGGGTAAGGTAGGTAGGAAGCCTGTGGACTTCAAAGATAAATCTTTAAAAGCTTCTCCCACTTCAAATGAAGGCCCAGATACACATATTGGACCTCAGACACCAGCTCTTTAGTGCAGTTCTGGAGCTGTGAATACTCTACTAGGAAGAAAGACTGCTCTATTGCTGAAAGTGCTGCCTTTCAGCTGGACGGCTACTCTGAAGGGCTGCTGCCCTGATGTGCAGACCTGCTGGCTGCTACCCTCTTGCCTGGGTGAGAAGGAGTGGACTTGCATCCTTTAAAACCAGGGCACCACAGTGACTTAAGGGGCTAGCCGGTTGGCCTCCTGACTAGAGCCTCAGAGACAGAAGGCTCCAACAACCTTGAACCCACCACCTAAACTCTGCCACCTGTGAGTCCTACCCTGCCGAGTGGTGCCAGCCTAGTCCTGGACCCTTGAAAGAGGGCCTAAAGGTGTTCTGCCAGCCCATAAATAGACCTAGCAGAACTGACAAATCCCCTCTATTGCACGGCGCAACTCCAAGCAGAACTGACGAATCACCTCAGCTGAGAGGACTCAACAAACTCAAGGACTCTGGATGGGCTTAGCATTGAAACAACCTTGGTGTGACACCTCCCAACGCAGGCCCTTGCATTGCAAATCTCTCATTGGCTGCAACCTTGATGACAATTTAGGTTTTCACATCACAGCTCTGTGGCTCTTTGGAACCGACATATTGCCTTGGCTGACCAAGCACCACTCTGCAACCAGGACGTACTCTTTTTTAGTGGGTCTAACTCTGCCCCTATAGCCAGCCTGCGCCCCATAATAGTTGATCTAAACTTGTGATTTGTCCCAATTTGGTGTGACCTGATACCATCTGGTGGTGCTTTGCGCTTTTGGGGATATTTACACCTAAATCTTTAAACCTCTGCATTTACGATTCCACTGATTGGAGTTTTGTCATTTTGGTCTTGTTTTATTTATTATTTATTAAATAATAATCTATCTATTTTTTCCAAATCTGGTGTTAGATATTTTTGGAATGTGTTTTCACTGTTACTGTTCAAAGTGTTGCACAAATACTTTACACATTGCCTCAATGTTAAGTCTGACTGCTCTGTGCAAAGCTACCAGAGGAGTGAGCAAAGGTTAACTTAGGGTCTGCTGGTGACTTCACCTTGACAAGAGTTGTGGCTCCTTCTTAAGTAGGGTTTTACGCCCCAACCAGCAAATTTCTTACATTCTATAAATCTTCTGACATTTTTCTTTAAGAGAGAGGACACTATTGATTCATTGCTCATTTCAATACTAACAAAAACAAGATGAGCACCTATGTATATACAGTTTCTCGTTGTGAAAGGCAGCAAGGTCCTTCCTAATTTACAGGGATACTATTGGGCTTTGTTAGCAACCTGCTTAGCTAAATTGATCCCAGATGTGTTTTCAGATATTCCAATCTTTATGACCATTTATTTTAGCTGCCTTTCAACAGTGTTTTCCCTTTAGATTGTCCAACAACCAGTATCACCCAAGACACTTACAATGCAAGAGTCTTGCAGGCATTTGTGATGCTTGGCATGATCAGAATCAATGCAATAGAAGCTATTTATTGATATTCATGCATTTGGAAAAACATAATCCATGCAGCAGATTTTTTAGATTGACTCTGGACAGAGTTTAGTTTGGATTATCTATGTTAATTATATTAACAATGGGTTCCAAAACTGTTCCAGGAAATCAAGAGTGAGTTTTGGATCTCAAAACATGAATTCTTTAAAAATGAGCACACTGAAAATGATCTTCTCAAAGAAAAGTGGAAGTTATTGTATACATCTCCAAAGTCCAGAATCCTAACATATTAAGTATTTTCTAGGAATCTAGAAAAACAGAATGCCTTGTGGGCAGTAGAGTGGATGAAATGGCAAAACATGAAAGTCACTAAAGATCAAATCTTGGACTCATTTGAGAAGTCTACCCATACTCCTGCATTATTGAAATTTAAGATTTCACCTGTATAAAATGCTATTTAATTTTTATGTTACCCTGGCAAAAATATCAACATGGTACATGCTTTCTGGATCTGCAAGACAGTGTCCTCAATGTCAGAAATGAGAAGCAGATATGGGTCCTATGTTTACAACTTGCCTAATGCTACTACCAGTTTGGGGTACTGTTGTGCTCAAATTTACAAAGCAAATAGGCTTCCCAATAAAATTTGGCCTCACACTGACTCTGGTGGGAATTGCTTGTACATGCACACAAGAAGTAATATTTAAGTACAAGAATAGTATTACGTTGATGAACAAGTGCATTTTAACACAATCAGTCACAATTTTATCAGGTCTGGGACACATTTAATAAAGGACAGTTCTTAAAACTTGTATATGTTAGAATATATAGTAGCAGAGGATAAGACCGAAGTCAACATATGGTAAGAGCATGTATATTTAGGAATACAATTAAATTATTATTAGTTGCTCAATATAAAAGAGTCACATACATATGACTTGCGTATTTTGAGGTTCTTGTGTGTTTGTTTTAGGGAACTGTAAAATACTACTCAAATTTTGTAGTCAAAGCTGCCCTTTATGTTAACTTGTGTTCATATCTAGCCCCTGATTACTAATCCCTGCCAAGTGGTCACTAATGGCTCCACTTGAACATTTCTGCTCGCACAGGTAGTTCTATTGTCAATAAGAAGGCCAGTCATTTAAAGCCTGTCTGGGATGTATTCCAATGTATAGCTCAGGGGTACTGGACACACCTGTTCCAACCCATCACAGAGTCGTTTCTAAAAGTCCCTTTTATGCCCAACATATGCAACGTACGTACTCCCTTGAATTTAGTATTTAATAATGAGTGGAAAAGATTTTTCTAGCATTTTAACAAGCTGAGTTATGGCATTTGTTTTTTAGTCACTATCAGGTCTGTTTATTGGGAAATGTTGATTTACCTACACATTGATAAACAGATTTCAACTGTTTGCTGTGGGGACAGATATTTCTTTTAATATTTACCATGTTCCACTTTTACATATTGAGCATCCATCCCTGTGGAATTTCAAACCCATTTACGGTTGACTTGGCTAATTTATGAAACTTGTTTTCCTAAAATGGTTCAGCAAATTTTCACTGTAATGGTTTTAAGCTACGCCCCAGCCAAACAACAATGCTTCCTCTGGAGATATAACCTTTAGCCATGTATATGGAGTGTATGACTGCACACTGCAACCCACATATGGTATTAAACATTCCCACAACTTGAGCATTTACTCTCCATCTGTAGTGCCATATTACTGTGGCTTTAGTAGAGAGTTAAATAAGCTGATTCTGACTCTTCAATTTAAAAGCATGTTTAGAAGAATAGCACACATTGGGAAAATATTTTAAATTCTCATGCCACCAAACCAAAAAGTGGAAGAGCTACTGCAAACTGAATGCTTTCTTACATGAGGGAATTAATGTAAATGTATACAATACCAATCTCTCAGCTGAAAAACGCCATTGTTGTTGTATTTTCAAGAACTCTCATATTGAACTCTGAGAGCCACCTACAGAAGACTCATTACATTTCTGCCTGTGAAGAAAATGGCATTGAATGTGTAAAGATTTCTGTACAATAGTCAATAAAATAGAAATTCCAGGAACTCTGGGTTATTGATGGTTGTAGAAATGCAAACAAATGTTTAACAAAACACTTCATATTCAATGCATATCATTTTTGTGAATGATAGACAAAATAATACTGAATTTTAAAGGAAATGTGTTTTAGATCCTGGAATTGCATTTCTTACATTATGCTTCATACAACACTTTCTTTAATTGAAAATGAAATGTGTTTTATACACGGGCATTGCATTTCATACATTATACTACATGCACAACCTATATTTCCTACGGTGCAGCAGCATTATTTTTCAATCTACTTTGTGAACTAGAAAGACATAGGTAAATATATATATTGGTTTACTACAGCAAACATTTTATAAAATATATACATTTTCTGTGACAAGGTATTTAAATTACATATTTGAATTCTCATGATTTGTTTGTATTTAATTAAATGTATTAATATACTTTTTATTGGATCCCATCTGAGAGAAAGCAGATTTTCTCCAAAATCAAAGGTGGTGTGGTAAATAAGAGATTGATTTTGCGTTCTCCTGAAACACTTGAAAATGAAAGGCAGCCATGTAATTTCCTTAAGAAAATCACAAGAAGCAAATTTCAACTATGATAGATCTCTAAAGTGTTAAGATGTTTGTACAGTGATCTACTCTGTGGCTTCAATGGATTTATAGTGTACATATTTTGAAGGCTATGTCAAATCTAATTTAATACAGACCTGTTGGAGCCTATTCACAAACTCCACTCTGTGGTTCATTTTGTAGTACTGTGTTAGACCTGATAGCCTTTGGGTGGTCTTCCCCCAAATGTTTGCCTTACTCTTCTATTTTATTGCTGATCTCGTTTGTGCCTTAGGACTCCGTGCCCTCGATCTTTGCTAACCAGTGCTAAAGTGTGACTGCTCACCCCCTAAAACGTGGCAACATTGGTTCACGCCCAATTAGCACATTTCATTTACTTTCTTTGATGTGTTGTGGGGTTCATTCCAGGCTTTAGTAGTCCTGATCCATTGGTATACCGCCATAAAAAAATTGTTGTCCAGAGATTTTCATTTTTGATCTATATTTTTGTATCATTAGAGAAGTAATTTAGCTTGGGTAGACATTGCTAATCTTGGCCAATTCTTTTCTAGACTACATTTAAAAAAATGGTGGATGTATTGCAGTAATATTTCAGGAACCATGAGACCTATATACTTTGTTTTGGTCTGAGTCAAGTAGTCTTATAGAGACAAAATAACTCCTCAGAAAAACCTTTCTGCCATTTTCCAAAATGGCAGCTCTATAATGGTATGTTTTAGCCATAATATTGGTAACTTATTTTAATATTGTTTTTGTTTCAGGTTTTCTGTTGATTCATATCAGTAAACATGAGTGAAGCAGGTGATAGCAGAGGATTGTTGTCTTTTGGCAGCGTGCTAACTACAAAATCTAAGGAACCCTTCAACAAAGAAAAATGTGTCATATGCCAACCTAATCTGAAAGAAAAGCTAATATAAACTGCAGCTGGACAGAAGAGTTCAAGCTGCTGCAGAAATACAGCAAGACGAAGTTCACAATTGAAACTAATGAGTGAAGATCAAATATTTTATCATTGTAACAAGTGATACAAACCGTTTACAAAGGAAAAAGGCTGGAAAATAATGTCCAAAAATAGCAGAAACCAGTGAATCGCAACAAAAATGTGATTCTTCGGAGAAAGCGACGACAACCAAGCCCAATGCCCATCCACCTAGAAGATCAATGGCTTCCCCCTCGTCTACCCTCAACAACTGATCAGAAAGCAGAAGATCTTCAATGTGTTATCTGTGGATTAGCCAGAACAAGGGCCAAAGGGATTGACAAAAGAACAAAATACAGAATATTTTGTTTTTATCCACAGCTAGTTTCTTCCAAGATAAAGTTTTCAGCTGAGTAGCTGATTTAAACAGCGAGGTGAATGTATTTGCAGCAGAATTGTATGCCCACCCAAACTGCATATGTGCATACATTCGAAATTATGACTGTACTATGAGCTCCCAGTAGCAACATAACAGCCAGCCTTCAGTTAAGTAGAAGCAAATTAAGTTTTAAAACCACGCTTGAGGGCTGGCTATGGGTTCACATTCAGTGAGATCAGAGAAATAATGGTCAATAGTGATGAAACAGCATTGATCCATAATAATGAAATTAAGATTTTTCTTTGAGAATAAACAATGACAGAATTCATTTTTCAGACTAACAAATAGAATGAGCCACTTACGGTTTCTCAGATGTTTTGACTCCTGAAGTTCTTGCTGCCAAAATAAGATCACAGGATGCAGTAAAATCAGCAGGAACCATTTTAAGAAATGTCCTGAAAGAATTTGATTTTGGACCTTATGACAAATTTTGTGATGCCCCAGAGCTCTGCAAATCATGGGAGTAAACAAGAATGCTTGATGTTGTCTTCACATTTTTACATCATTGTTTAATATCAGCAAAGCAAAACTGTTACAAACTAAAGTTCTTGAGTTTCGAACAGAAGATGACAAAATTGATGATGACTTTGAAGATATAAGCAATGAAGTGGTAAAAAAACCCACAAACCAACAGCCTTATCCTATGCAAATGTAGTGTATTTTCCAAATCATGTTTTATGAATTAAATCATAGCAAAAAGAAAACTCTGCCATGCATTATAACTGCCCACTCAATCTATGACAAGTGCAAAAGTAGAAAACTAATCACTTCAATGAATATGGTTGGTGAAGAAGCTAGAGGTGGAAAAAACATTCCTCTACAAAAAATTCATCCAAAGACATTTTGTGGTGAAAGACAGAGAGGGCAGGTTTAATGCTGTGGCTCCGGATATGAAACTGGAACAGACGATCCTGAGCTCACAGAAAACCTCCATGGGAATTGTTAGTCAGACATGTAAAAGTGAATGTGTTGCTCAATGGCAGCTAGTTTATTATGACGTCCTTTCTATTTGCAATGTTTTAAGAGAGATGACAAATGCAAAACTAATGGACCATCAAGGAACTGTTCCTTACCACGAACTTTTGGGAAAGAAAGGGTAACATTTTAAAAACATGTTGACAAATAATCCCCCTTGATTTTCCCCATTTGGATAGCCTAACGGGGGCATAATATAAATGAAATAATGTTTTATAATGTTGAGCTTGCGGCCTGCAGAAAGCAAAATCCATTGGGCCATGTCTATGGAGGTTAAAAAAGAGGCTTCCAACACACCTATACTTCACCCCCATCTCTCTATATGTTACCCCAAATCATCTGGCACAAGGTCCAGAAAAAGCGAGTAAAGCGTCCAAATCCGCCAGTCAGCTGAGTTGTCAAGGACCTCCAAAACTACCTTTTTTCCCCAAGTAAGCCATCGCTAGACGAAAACAGCAAAAAATCTATTATTTGCAAGAATTTTAAAAAATCCTTCCTGTCAAGAGAAAATTAATCTTTTAAATCACTAAATGATTTTATTTGCCTGCCGCTGTAAAAGTCACCTATTTTCTGAACACCTCCTTGTACCCATTTAACACAGCCTTTATCATTAATAATTTCGGGAAGAATTAGAATATTCCATATAGACGTATAAAAGCTGAGCCGCTCAATACCAATTCTACGTTTAATATGAGACCATACCTTAAACATATACCATACTATTTTAAATGTAACTTTTTAAAAATAACTTGGCTCAACTAGTCTCAAAAAGGCGGCATTGGCTGTGCTACCACATATAATTCTATATATGGTTGGACATACTTACCCGACCGCTTTACTGCAATCGTCCAGTATGATTAATGGCTGAATATATTGCAGAGCTGGTAATATAGGTGAAAATTGGGAGCTGCCCATCCCCCTTTTATCCTTGGAAGTAACAAATATTTAAGTGCTCGGCGAGTTCTAGAAAAAGACCATATAAAGCTGCTGGATAGGTTTTCCATTCGTTTAAGCCAATCATTACTAAACTCTAATGGAATAGTTCTAAAAAAAATAAAACCTGGGGAAGGAAGAGCATTTTGATTAGATTACACTGTCCTACAATTGAAAGGTGCAAGTTATTCATACTTTGTAATTCCTTTCTGGTTTCAGCTAATACTGGGGTGAGATTATTATCAACAATCTGATCAAGATTAGTTGTTAGTCTAACCCCTAGATAAGTCATTTACTCAACTTTCCTCTTATCTTTAAAAGATACCCATTTGTTAACCATTATTTGACACCTGGCTTTGTTAAATAAATAACCCGAAACCTCACCTACCCATTGCTTTCTCTATTTCTATTAACAACGTCACTGAGTCTGGTGAAGCAAAAGCAGTATCATCAGCATAGCCAGTGTTTTAACTGTGCCCTCGTTCATTTCCATTGGAACAATTAATTTGCTGTGTAGCAGTCTTCTTATAAGTGGGTCTATATAAAGTGCGAAAAGCAGAGGTGAGCAATATGTAATATGAATAGGCTCAGAATACACTTCAGCCATTTGTATTCGTGCAATGGAGTTCTGATATAAACCCTGAATAGCCCTGATAAAACTGGGGCCTATATTGTATTTAAGGAGTACTGCCCATAAGTATGCCCAATTCACCCGATCAAAGGCCTATTCTACATCCAGTAAAATCAATGACATTGGTGTCCCTGTGGCCTGAGATGCATCTAACATGGCGATATCCCGCCTCACATGATCGGTGGTCCCCCGCCCAGGAATAAAACCATGTTGCCATGGGGAAACCAGTTTACTAATCACTCGACTCAGTCTGGTGGCAAGAACCTTAGCATAGAGTTTAGCATCCCCGTTTATTAAAGGAATAGGGCGATAAGTGTCTGGTAATAAAGGGTCTTTGTCTTTTTTTAAATAAACTATGATATTAGCAGCCAACCAAGATGCCGGATACTGTAATCCATCCTGCACCACCTTAAACAATGTCAGAAGTTCATTTCTCAGTTCACTGAAAAATACCTTAAAAAACTCCAGAGGGATCACATCTGGGCCAGAGGCCTTACCGCTAGGCAAAGAGCTCAATGCTGCAATTATCTCCTCAGATGTAATGGGGGTTGCTAATTGACACCTTTCATCCTCAGGAAATTTGTGTTGAACATAATCACTAAAGCTAAACTTCCACACTTTAACTGCCATAGTAAGAGTTTTGTCTAACAGCCACTACAAAACAGGTTACAAAAACAACTTTCATAAGCACATAGAGAGCAGCATATAGCAAAAAAGGGGTGAATTTATCAAGGACCTTCTGTTGCATGATCTTTCAACAAGAGCATTATTTGATGGAGATGCTGCAACCAAACCAGTGAAGCACAAACTCATACAGAGCTCTAAAAAATACTTTCACCTGAAGAATTTTAATAAAAAAAGTGTCCTCATTGAAAAGTGCTGTTGTTGTGGACTATATGTCATAATTGTGAATGGTCAAGATTGAATCCATGCAAAACTTCAGAGAGATCATTCAGACTGTTCTACAGATATTAAAGTCAGTGTGCACCTTGGAAGAACTGCACATTGTCTTTGACAGGTATCTTGAACTATCTGTCAAAGAGTGTGAGAGAATGAGATGAATGTCTACAAGTGAAACAACTGACCTTGCCTGCATCAAAAACTCACCACCTATACCTGTGCAACTTGCTAAATTCTGGTCATCAACATTGAACAAGATGAGCTTTGCGATGTTAACTCGCCACAACATTGCTGATGCTTCAGTTAACATTGAATTTCCAATTATTGCAAGTGGAATGATTGTCAATGAGGAGTTGGTGCCTGCAGAAATATATTCAAAAAGTACGGGCCATATTTTTCAAGAACTTAACAGCAAACTGGAGGTAGCTAAACTTGTGTTGTGCCAAATGTTGAGTGGACTGTTCAAAATGGTTCCAATTGAGTCATCCTACTGTCAAATGACACAGATGTTATTATTGTGCTACTTGGATTTGCTGCAATGTTCATATGTCTAGTATTGTCAGAGTTATTTAATGTTATGCAACAGGTGAGAAAAGACACAATCCTGCTTCATATTCTGTTCAAGAAACTTAACCCAGAGATGCCCAGTGTTCTTATCAAGGCACATTTTCTTATGGGTGATGGCACTATGAGCAAAATTGGAACAAAGCTTTGAGCTTTAAATGCTGAACATGTGAAATTTCTAAAAGGATTTGCTGGGACAGAAGAAGAATGTGACTTTAAAGACGTAGAAAAATACCTTGGGTGTGTGTGGTAAATGAGTTCTGACTGTCACACATTTGATGATCTTTGTACATCGAGTTTAAGAGATCAGTCCAGCTAAGTGGCCTTCCACCGACGTCGTATTCTCTGCATGGATACATTAAAAGAGTGTTCTACTTAATCAGAACATGTTTAAATGTTTTGGATCATGCATATGTAGAGAAAGGTCTGTGTGATTTTGGTTGGGAAGATATTGATATTGTCAATATGCTCTTCTCCAATGTTCATCATGCTGTAAATGTACCAACAGCAATTACTGAAACAAACAAAATGAAATATGAACATGTGGCTAAAAAAGGAGTGATGAAAATTATTTTTATCATATTCAGATCATAAACATTGTTTGGTGTATGCTGCCATTTTGGAAAATCGCTGAAGAGATTTTTTTTCTGTCTCAATAAGACTACTTGACCCCAAAAACCTATGTTTTGACACCAAAATTAAGTTCATAGGTCTCATGGCTCTTGAAATATTACATCAGCACTGCAGCACATCCACCTTTTTAAAAATGTTGTCCAGAAAAATTTGACCCGGATCAGCAACATCTACCCAAGCTAAATTATTTTTCCAGTGATCTAAAGGCACAAATCAAAAATGAAAATCTCTGGACAGCAATTTATTTACGGAGGTATTTCAGGTGGCCAGGATTATTGGAGGCCGAATATCAGAATACAAAGACGACCACCTAGGTCTTGTCCTAGTTCAGTTTGAGATAATTGGATTTCATCATGGTGGCAACTTCTCCCATGCATGTGGTAGACCTGTCCCTAATGTTGGGTGTTTTATTGAAGAGGGACAGTATCAGTTGCTTTTTGGCGTGTGCATAAATTGGCTGAGCATGTTTATATTGTAAGCTCATATGATGCTGACCTGCAGGGTCATGTAGATTATTAAGAGTGTTGGGCTGAGGGAGTAGCCCTGCAGGACCCATCAAATATGATCTCATTCTTCAAAGGCACAGGGGGAATGTTGATGCTTTGGGTTCTTCTAGTGAGGAAGGAGCAGTGGATGCCTGTAGTCGTTGGGTTAAAATGGGGTGAGAGACATTGTCAAAGGCTGCTGTTATTAGTTATCACTGCCAAAAAAGCCCAAAACCGTTGCAGATATACTCCAGCTCAGAGTTAGAGTAAATCCAGCACCACACATGGCTGCTCACAGGCACTCCAGCACCCTTCAATAGAATATAATAGAGGTAGGAAATTAAAATAGATTCATATAGGAAATAATGTTAAATGAACCAGAAGTATATAAAATAGTTAAAACATAAATATGTTTAATTTAATTTTACACAAAATGATCTAAAAGGAAAATATATTTATATTTCATTTTAGCATAGTTTATCACCTTTTTTACTTAAAAGTGAATGTAACATTATTTCTGATCTGTGTATATTTAAAGAAATGTTGATTAATTCCACACATCACTTTCTATAATTATGAATATGTAATATAATCTATGATTTTATTTAGATAGCTTTTTATTTTAAACTCCAGAAAATGATTTTAAATTGAGTTTATTACATATTCAATGTTAATGCAGAATAAATGTTTCCTTTGTTCTACATTTAAAATAGATATCTAAAATAATGTATATTAACATTTACTTTTAAAATATGTCTACTACACTTTTATAAGTTTAATACATTTCTTAAAAATATTTATATTTTGGCATAGGGAGACTCTACATTCGGGGCAGAGATCTCCATATTGTAAATTATAGGAACATTTCACATTGGTAAACTGTGAAGGAGCACTTCCACAAGAGCATCCTGTCTTTCTAATAATGGACAAGATGCTTATCTTTTTTTGAAGAGTACCCTTCCGCTCTGGCTGGTAAAAATGAGTGCCTTACTCCTCTAGTCAATAGGATTTTTTTTTTAACCTGATACTTGTGTGAGGTTAACATTGATGAGGCCACTATATCTTGTATTCATTTCTTAATATCCACTTAACTTTTTATTAATCAACAGTGTTATTCTGACCATTAAACATCAATGGTATATAAATTGCCATGTGATTAACATTAGCCAAGAGTCATAACTTAATGATGGCATGTAAATGGTCCTCAATGATGAGCTGTAGGAGGCACAGGTGGAATAGTTTCTTTGGATGCATAGAAAGTTCAGCTATAGGACGGTAAGCTTAGTAGTTTGGAGTCAGGTAGAACACGTGGTAGCGAATGAGACAAAAAATGCAAACTCTGAGATAACACTACTGTTAGACCTGACAGCCATTTTTGTGATCTTGTTTTTGCTGGTTTTAGGACTCTGCACACTTTACCACAGATAACCAGTGCTAAAGTGCTTGTGCTCTCTCCCCTAAATATGGTAACATTGGCTCCTACCCAATTGGCATATTTTATTTACCTATAAGTCCCTAGTAAAGTGCATTAGATTCGCCCAGTGCCTGTAATTGAAAGCTACTAGTGAGTCCTCAGCATTGATTGTGCCACCCACATAATTAGCCCGTTAACCATGTCTCTGGCCTGCCATTGCAAGGTCTGTGTGTGTAGTTTCACTTTCACATCGACTTGGCATTTAAAACTACTTGCAAGCCTTAAACTCCCCTTTTATTACATATAAGGTATCCCTAAGGGGATCATTAGGCTAAAGGTATTTTGGCCTTCCCTAACAAATTTAGCATAATCCTAGTGTTGCTTACTTACCTTTTACTACGGAGATTGTTTTACTGATATTATAACCTGTTTTTTCATGCCCGTGTTCAGTGGCATTTTGACACTCCTCTCCTCACTAAAACTGCCATTTTCCACCCTCCTACCTGTTACAATTAGAGCCGCCATTTTGGGAGGCGGTCTAGTCTTTCTTCCCTGCAGCTCCGGCCCACTATAAAGGGCTTGATGAAGCGAGCGCGCAGACGATTGCTAGGCTAAAGGTATGTTGACCTTCCGTAAAGAATTTTGCATAATCCTCGTGTTGCTTACTTACCTTTTACTACTGAGATTGTTTTACTGATATTTTAACCTGTTTTTACATGCCGTGTTGAGTGTCATTTTGACACTCCTCTCCTCACTAACAATGCCATTTTCCCCCCTCCTGCTTGTTCCAACTAGAGCCACCATTTTGGTAGGTGGTCTAGTCTTTCTTGCTGCAGCTCCGGCCCACTATAAAGGGCTTGATGAAGCAGGGGCGCGCAGCGGTCATGCACAGCGGGCGCCTCTAAGGCAAGCCCGTCTGCACCTGTCCGTGCCCGATCAAGACCAGGGATCAGGAATGCTACCCAGGGCTGTCCCGAAAGCTTAGGCTTCTCAACTGTTATCTATCAGGAAGCACACTTCTCACCCCTGTAAACACTCTTTAAATCCTGACTCCCCTATCATACATTGCAATGTGTGTCACTGGTCTCCCTTGTCTAATTTCCCATTCCAGCAGCGGAACAGGTTTGGTGGAGGTTGCCAAATCCTTCTACTCAACTGTTGTTCCCTGCCTGCGCATAAACTCCATATTTTCTCACTATTAATTGACCATGCTCCAGAGGCGTTATTTCTAACAGAAACCTGGCTATCCGAGGACTCTGGTCCCGATATAGCTATGGCTCTTCCCCATGATTATCACATACACCGATTAGACAGACCTCACTCCAATGGAGGTGGAATCGCAATCATTGTTAAAAATACTATAAATTGTACTACCCGAAATTTGTCTATTCCAAACTGTGAAACTCTCTTTTTCTCGTTAACAATCAATCCTACCTTTACTGTCTCTGGAACATAAATTTATCGTCCTCCTGGCCCAGAGAGGAAATTTCTTCAGGCTTTATCAGAACTAATATCAGACTTTGCCTGTCAGAACTTTAACTTCACAATTTTGGTTGATTTTAATATTCACGTTGATGATGAATATACCAATCTGGCAAACACTCTGTTGACGGATCTAGCAGCTTTAGATCTGCCACTGTTGATCCAAGGCCCCACTCAAATTAAAGGACACACCCTCAACTTGGTGTTTAGTAATTTGTCAAACCTTTCAGTTTTGCCTCTACTCCCTCTAGCTTGGACTGATCACTATTTAATTTCTCTTTCACTCACTCCTACTCCTGCACCCCCACAGTTCTCATCTAGCACTACCACCCATCGCCCCTGGTCTAAGTTAAGCCACAAAAACTGGATAGCTAGTTTAGAACTTCATCGTCCGTTTTCCACTACTAATGAGACTTGCTTGGCGTCAACATTTAATGAATGGATTTCCAACTCCCTGGACAATGTACTTCAAGCTAAGACTGTCCATAACATTGCACGTACCAAGAAGTCCTCTTGGTTTTCTCCTAAGATACAGCAACATAAAAAGATATGTAAACAGTAAGAAAGGAAATGGAGAAAAACCTATAACGATGACTCTAAACGTGAATATAGGGCAGCAATTAGAGACTATCATGCGGAAATTAAAACCGCGCATGAACTGTTCAATGCTGCTAGAATAGAACAATCCTCCAATTCTCCTAAAGAAATCTTTACAATTTTCAAAGAATTAACTCAATACCCTTCTCCTTGCAGCCCAATTCAAGCATCTTCGGAGCACAGTAACAATTTGGCAGCTTTCCTTCATGAAAATGTTCTTGATATTCAACGAGGCTTCTCCCACCTCTCCGCACAAGAAGCCACTACGGCATTTCAAGACCCTTCTAATGTCACTTTCAGAGCGTTTCAGCCTCTGACTGAGAACCTAGTTCTTGATCTCCTACGCACTATAAAATCAGGCTCTCCCCTTGATCCGGCCCTACCGTCTATATTAATCCTCGGCGCAGACATTATTGTGCCTGTTCTAACTAAGATTATTAATAATTCTCTTACCTCTGGTCAGCTTCCACAAAACTGGAAACATGCTGTCTTCAAACCTTTATTAAAAAAGCCTAGGCTTGATCCTATATCATTGAGCAATTATAGACCAATTGCCCTTCTGCCGATAAAATCTAAAATTATCGAAAAACATGTTAACAAACAAATTTCAGGCTTTCTCGAGGATTTCAATCTTCTACATCACACTCAGATGGGTTTCAGACCTTTGCATAGCACGGAATCTGCCCTGTTGGCGGTTACTGAGGACACCTGTCAATGCTTGAATTCAGGTGGCTATGCAGCAATTATCCTTTTGGATCTGAGTGCTGCCTTCGATACTGTATATCATAATATTCTCCTTCAGAGAATCTCTCGGATGGGCTTTTCAGGGACCCCATTTGAGTGGCTCTCTGACTTCCTGAAGGACAGGACCTTTCAAGTCCTAGATCGATCTTTTTTTTCTAAACCTCTACCACTCAGTTGTGGGGTGCAGCGGGGCTCCTCTCTGAGCCCTACTCTTTTTAACATTTAAATTTTCCCCCTGGAAACAATTATTGAGCCACATGGACTATCTCCAGTATCTTATGCAGATGATACTCAGTTGGTCTACTCCTTCTCTGCTAAGAATACCCAAGAACAGGCTACCTTATCTTCCTGTCTTTCATATATCACCAGATGGATGATAGAGAGCAGGCTTAAGCTCAACAAGAAAACAGAAGTTAGGATCGTTGGGAATCCTTCCTTACTTAGGTCCCTATCCTTGGCAGTGGACTTGACTAAGGATCTACCTACGCCTAAAGATTCCATAAAAAGCTTGGGCTTTTGGCTAGACGCGCACCTTACAATGGAATGCCATTCTAAGAAACTGGCATCTACCTGTTTCGGTTTTCTAAGTACCCTTAGGAAAATCTTTAAATTACTTCCATTTTCAGCCAAAAGACTTCTTACTCAGGCGCTGATACTTTCACGTCTTGATTATGGGAATGTACTGCTCCTGAGCTCTCCTTCGCATGTTCGCTTCTCGCCTACTCACAGACACCACCAGACATTCATCTGCCACTCCAGCCTTGACTTCCCTCTATTGGCTTCCATGTGTTTTATTCACCGAGCCCTTCGAAACAAGGGTCAAGTCTTCTTCAGATGAATGATCACTCCCTATACCCCCTGGAGAATACTCAGATCTTCTTCAGCTTTTTCAATTAACTCCTTTCATGCTAAGAAAGTTAGATGGGTGTAGAGCCTTCGCATCTAGAGCAGCTAAGATCTCGGACTCCCTCCCTTTGGAACTTTGTCATGACATGTCAGAATCTTCTTTTCGTAAAAAATTGAAAACTGTATTGTTCCCTGTTTAGGTTTGTTCCTCTTACCTAGTGATCTTCCTCAGCGCTGGGAGGCCTTCGGGTAGCCATGCGCTCTACAAATCCTCAAAACTAAAAGTGGCATTGTCATGTTTAGTATGGTTGGAATGGTAGTGAGAAACCCTGCTTACTGAAGTTGGATTTAACATTACTATGGTAGAAATGCCACTTTTAGAAAGTAGACATTTCTCTGCACTTACTGCTCTCTGTGCCTTAAAGCCTGTCTCCAATCCGCAACTGGTCTGTGCTGGTTGATAGCTCCCCTTGTGCATTTTACTCAGGCAGCTATGAGCACAGGACACTCTGCAGCATCTGCATTAATCTGCATACTGTGCAGGAAGGGTGAAGGGGCTCTCACTTACACTCCAAAAGGCTAGTGGCCTGACCCCACACAAAGAACTGATAACCCCCCATAGATCTCCTGGCAGACAGGACTGGGTTGAAAGGGGAACTGGTGCACTTCAAAACCAACCTTTTAAGTCTCCTCCACTTCAAAGGCACATTTGGGATAGATTCCCTAAGATCAGACATGTCTGTACCTACAACAGGACTCATTTGAACTGCTTTTCTGGAAGGTCTGCTCTTCTGCTTGTTGCCCTACTGCCTGCTGCTCCCTCATTCTGCTGGAAGGAACTTGCCTTCCCCCCACCAGTAATCACCAAGGGCTTTTCAGCAGGCCTCCTGTTAAGAAGCCTCTGAGCCATAAAAGACTTCACCTAAGAGATAAAATCCACTACACTGGATAAATTGAAGCAATGCCTGAAGAATCAACACAGCGCCTGTCTTGTGGCTGAAAAACCTACACAGCACCTGCAGAATTGACACAGTGCCTGTTTCATCATCACAGCACATTTGGATTTTCCACACACCGTCCCTGGGCATCACTTTGTCATCAAACCCTGCACCACAGTAAGAAACCAAGAGTGCGTGCCTCTAAATTGACACATCACCTTGCCTGTGAGGAAAGAATCAATGACTCACATCTGCTGCACTGGAAAAATTGATGCATCGTTTTACTTTCTGAGGCCTCACATCTTCTGTGTCCCACAGCATCTTAATTTTTGACGCATCCCAGGTACTTTGTGCATACGAGATGCCACTATTGATCCCTATGGTTTAAGACTTACTTAAACCTCTAAAAGTAATGTCTTGACTTGTGCATATTGGATTTGTGTCAGTTTGGTCTTGTTTTATTAAAAAAACAATTTCTATTGGTGATATTTTCACTGTATTACTGTATGAGTTACTGCACAAATGCTTTACACATTGCCTTCTAAGTTAAGCCTGCTTGCTCTGTGCCAAGCTACCGGAGGGGGAGCAGAGGATAATTTAGGTTGTGTTGTGACTTACCCTGACTAGGATTATGGTCCCTACCTGGACAGGGTGCATACACCTGCCAACTAGAGACCCAGTTATTAACAACTACTTAATACAAAGGACAAGTTAAAGAAGCACCTTCATTGGAAATCTTCAGAGAAAAATAATACATTTGACAGGCATATAAACTACTACTACAAAGGAGAAATCAGGCTAGGATGCCATTGACAATGACCACAATGTCAATTAGATTTAGGGATTCTTACTAGCAGACTATATGGATACAAGGAGGTGAGTACTCACAGTCTTGATGGACTACTTGCTAAGCCTCAAACTCCCTTTTTTTCTACATATAAGTCATCCCTATGGTAAGCCCTAGGTAACCCATAGGGCAGGGTGCTATGTATGTAAAAGGCAGGGCATGTACCTATGTGTTTTACATGTCCCGGTAGTGAAAAAAACATAAATATGTTTTTCCACTACTGTGAGGCCTGTTCCTCCCATAGATTAGTATTAGAACTGCCCTCATATACTTTTAAGTGGTAGATTCTGATCTGGAAGGAGTAGCCGTGTCATGTTTTGTATTGCCAGAATGGCAATAGAAAATCCTACTTATTGGTGACCTTGGATTTATTATTACTATTGTAGAAATGTCACTTTTAGAAAGTGCATTCATCTGCATACTGAATGGGTCTCCCTGGGCAGGAAGGGTGGAGGGACTCTCTCTTACACTTCAAAGGACAGTGGCTTGCCCTCACAAAAAGGATTAATAACCCCTCACAGGGATCCTGGCAGACAGGACTGGGCTGAAAGGGGAACTTGTGCACTTCAAAGCCATTCTTTGAAGTTTCTCCCACTTCAAAGGCATTTTTGAGTTTATAAACTAGGTCTCTGACCCCACCAAATCAGACACTTCTGGACCTATATCTGGACGTTGTCAAAGAAACTGCCTGGCTGCCCAAAGGACTCATCTGGACTGCTTTGCTGAAGGACTGCTTTCCTGCTTGTTCCCCTGCTGCGTTGTGCTCCTGAATCTGCTGGAAGGACTCTGCTTTCCTCCTAAAGTGCTCTCCAAGGGATTGGATTGATCTTGCCCCTTGTTTCTGAAATCTCAGGGCCAACAAAGATTTCATGTCTTCAAGAAAATCCTTTGCGTCGACAAATCAATGCATTGCGCCTGGGAAATCACCGTACCACCAACCGAATGACACAGCACCGACTTCCCAATTGGAAATTTTACGTAGCACCTGGCTTGAGATGAAAAATTAGACCCATCAGGTACCGGATCAACGCAGCGCCTGTTTCTTTGACCAGTGCATCAAGGATTTTATACACATCGTATTTGAGCATCAAAATATCCCCTCATTGCTATGAGGGCCCAAGACTCTGCTCCTGAAAAATGACGCAACCCTTTGTAGCATGGAAAGTAACAACGCATAGTCTGTGCCGCACCACAAAACCCGATGCAACACTTAATTTTTTCATGCATCTCCTCCTCTGCGATCCCCGCTCATCATTATTTTTTATGCATCCCAGGTACTGCGTGTTACAAAGAAACAACTATTTCTAAGGATTGAGATGCTTTTAAACCTTTTAAAAGTGATATTTCAACTTGTGCTTATTGGATTTTTGTTGTTTTTACCTTATTTTATTCAGATAAATATTATCTATTTTCCTAAACCTGTGTGGTGTATTTTTGAGGTGTTTTCACTGTGTTTCTGTATGATTGATTGCACAAATACTTTACACATTGCCTTCTAGGTTAAGCCTGACTGCTCAGTGCCAAGCTATCCAAGGGTGGGCACAGGATAATTTGGATTGTGTTGTGACTTACCCTGACTAGGATTGCGGTCACTACTTGGACAAGGATGTATATCCCTGCCAACTATGGACCCAACTTCTAAAAGGAAAGTATGATGAAAATGTAATTTAAGTAAATATTTTGGAAGACCAACCTGTACCTAGGTACAAAGTCACACTGAGCCATAAATTTCTATATTTGAAGTTTCTTCTGTGTTAAGGAAATCTTACCAGAGGGATGAAGCTTAAGGCTAATCTGAGCAGGGTCCCTGGGGCTTATAAATAAAAGATGGGAACCTGCGGTGAGCTACCGAGGTGCTAAAGAATAGTATCTGAAAAGAATTATGGGACCTCTTGTGTCCAGCAATGCTTAGACTCTAGTGGGGCTTTCATTGGGTCACTACAACTCTTACAGTTATTTACGTAATATGTCTGATGAAGACTCCACTGTGATGACCGGTGATTTTTGGAGATTCATGTTGGAAGGCTTTGCAGAGTTCAGAAATTCTCTGAGTTGGAACTTTTCTCTGCTAATTGATGCTTGTTCTGTGCAGCATCTGTATAGAAGTTTGCAAAGGGTAAATATTTTTTAATGAGCTGTAACTTAGCGCAAGGCAGATAATCAACGTAAATTTAAGAAACACTAAGGTTGCTTGAAATTGGTTGTTAGAATTGATCACTTTAAAATGTGTCCCTTTGGAAGAAGTTGTAGGACTTTCTATACATTAAACATTGTACTGCAAAGCCTTTCGAGTAGCACTGAAAAGGCTTAACCAAACTTTCCTTCAAATAGATAGTAACCTTATCTGGCTCAGGTTCTTAGCTATGTCCCAGCACTGTAAGCTTCATGAGGAATGCAGGCTTTCCCCTACTGACCAGACTGAGGTTTTGTTTTTACAAGCCAGTCTGTCACCATTTTTTATTTACCTCAAAACATATGGGACAATTATGAGTGTGTGAAATTATCACCCTGAATATTCACCTGTCCTTCACACCACATTTGTGTTTTTGGTGTTTCCAATAGGTTTACTAAACTGTTTTACAGTGTTCGCTACTGAGGTGTTATATAACTCTTCACAATATAACATTATGCACTGTAATCAATCATTTCAGTTAGTAGCCATCAATTCATTTTCTCACCTGTCCTGTTTAGTAAGTTGGAATAGTAAACTCTTGAATGCTGAGGTGCCTGAACATAACTCTGAATACTTTCTTTACTGGTTGTTCAAACCAGGTACAAAGATTGAAGTGGCACTTCCATTAACCTTTGTTTTTTGCCTATGACATATACATTTGCCATAACGGCGTAATGGGGACCACTAAAATAAAATGATTTTAATATTGTCTCTCTCTTTCTCCTCCTCGCTCTCTCTTTCTCTCTCACCCTCTCTCTCTATATACTGATAGGTAGTTATATTTAAGTCCTAGTTTCCATAAGGCAAGCATTTCTTTGTGATGCCAATAACTTTGGCACAGGTAGACACATGTTCGTGAAAATTGAAAAACGAATACACCACTCACTTCAGCTGCTGTCTTGAAGGTTTTGGTATGATTTGTCAAGCTGGGGCTGAGAAAAAGGGAGGTCCCAAAACATGTTTTCCCCATACAATTTCCCATAGGGATTTTAGACACGACTATAGCCCGAACTGCTGCACGGAATTACACCAATTTTTCCAAAAGCAATCTCCTGGTCCAGAAATAGCCCTTGTAATTTGGTGTAAATTCATTCAGTAGTTTTGGAGCTACTAAAGGAAAAATACATTTGTATATCTTGGGGTACAGATCCTCCCTGGATCTGACAGCTTTCATGCTTAAGTGTAATTGGCTGCCAGCACTTCAACCAGGAAGTGCTGGCAGCCTTCTTGGGACTTGGACTCAGCTGAGTACCAAGAAAAAAGAAACAGGATGGGCAGGGTAAGACTACCATGACCCCCCTTGGTCTGGTGGTGGGGTCCCATAGAAATCAGAAACCCTGCTGGGGACCAAAAATGTTTTTTGTTATTTTTGCCACCACATTGTGGAGGATCTGCAAATCTGTGGCAAAAAAATAAAAAAGGCCCAGTTCTCCCCGTACTACTGCATCACTCTTGCTCCTGTTTTCTTGCTTTTTCCCCCATTTTTTGAGTACCTTCACCTTCCTTTTACCTCATTCCCACATGTTTCACTTTGCTTTTTCTGTCGTTTTCTGGGTTTCCCTTTCTTTTCTTTTCTCTCATTTTCACTGCTTTCTCATTGTTTTTAATGCGTTAATTGTGTTCCTTCTCTTTGCTTTTCACTCATTCTCACTACTTTCACCTTGTTTTTTCATCCATTTTTTGAGTGCCTTGTCTTTGCTTTTCCCTCGTTTTCACTGCTGTCTCCTTCTTTGCTTTCCCCCATGTTTTGTGTGCCCTCTCCCTGCTTTCCCCCATTTTCACTGCTTTCACCTTACTGTCCCCGATTTTTTGAGGGTCTTTTCCTGGCTTTTCCCTCATTTTCACTGTTTCTCCTTGCTTTGTCCACCATTTTTTAGTACAACTTGTCCTCGCTTTTCCCTAGTTTTCACTGCTTTCTCCTTGATTTTTCCCTCATTTTTGTGTGCCTTCTCCTTGTTTTGCCCTAGTTTTCACTGCTTTCTCATTGCTTTTTCCCAATTTTTTTGACTGCCTTCTTATTGCTTTTCCCTTGTAGCTGGGGGTTGGATGCAGGTGGGGGGTTGGCTGCGATGCCTGGCCACAGGTCCGGCAACGCATGGCCTTTAGACGCAAACAGGGGGTTGTCCTGGGGTCTCGCTGCAGGCCAGTTAAAAGAACCATAGAAATTCACTAAAAGAACAAAGTTTACAGGGACATTATAGTTAGGAATTAGCATTTAAAAAACCTTAGAAGTTCACTAAAAAAGATACAAAGGTTACAGGGATGTTATAGTTAGGATTAGAATTTACATGTACAAAAAAATTGAAATTCAGCTGCTATGGTTAGAGTTTTTCAAGTAACTATAAACTGTTCCCTAAAGTAACTATAACTTGCGCTCTCGCCATGCACTGCTAATTATCCCACATATTACATCAGCAATTACATCATTGATAATATAGCAACATCTGCAGTAAAATTATTGATCTGAATACTGTATATTGCGGGGGCATGAGTTATAGCTACCTTAGGGCACGAGTTATAGTTACTTGAAATACCTCTAACAGCTGAATTTTGATGGTTTTGTTTGTGTAAATTCTCATCCTAGCTATAATGTCCCCACAACCTTTTTGTTTTTTTAGTGAATGTATATGTTTGCAGTCTTTGATTCGAATTTACCTGCAATTATTGAGTAATTTACAAATAAAATATTTAGTATATATATGTATACAGAGAAAAAACGAACAAAGTTTTAATGTTTTGGACTTGTGTACATTTATTAATTTTAAAATGTATGTGATGCAATGGAAAACAAGTGTATATGTTTTTAGGTTTAGGTTTTAGGTAATTGCATCTCTGTGTATGCTTTAGATTATCTCACCGCCTCTGTAGTGTTTAGTTCAGGCAAGATCCTGCACCAGTGAGCTTTAAAAGCTAGGGAATTGTACAAGGCCTATGTACAGGTATTGGAATTTAGTTTGGAATGTGAGAAGAGTCAGCTTATGAAATTTAGGCTTGAACTTGGAGGTGCTTGAGTTGCTCTCAGACTGAGAAAAATGCTGGTTCCAGCACTTTGGGCTTGGACCCGCATACTCCTCTGAAGGCGCTGGAAGATGTTCATTATCACAAAAATGGGCTGATCCTTGTTTTGGCATGGAATTCAGCATTGATTTGGATCAGCTTTTTATGGAGCTTAGGTGACAATGGGCGTAAGGTTCCCACTGAATCTTTCTTTCAATAAACTCAGGAATTTGGAGAATCATATATTTAAACTTTTTTTCATCAGAAGGTAGGCTTGCACATATGCCCGGACTAGATTTGGAGATGACTTAGAAAAGGACTGGTATGGAAGGATCACACTTATTATACAATGACTATGTTTTTGCTTTCTCTGCTATGTTATACATACGGGCACTTTTGACTCTAGGTTATACTTTGATCTTCACAGTGACCTTTGAGATTAAGAACTACTCTTCATATCTTATTACAAATGTCTTTCATTTTTTAATTCAATTTTAAATATACTGTATACCTCCTGGTTTATGGTTCCATCAACCAAGCTATTGTACTTTCATGCGTACGTGTTTCACTTGGGCTAATGATATATCCTAAAAGCTCATTATGTTAGTAAAATAATTGAAACATTAGAAATATAATATTAAAAGAATAACATTTCACTATGCAAACAAGTTCAATGAATGAAAATATCTTTTTACCCAGAACTTCCTGACCAGTAGAATTTTCAATTAAGTCATACAAGAACAGCCCTAATGTAACAACCCTTTTTGATGATTGCTCAGATCAGGTGGACCAAAACAGCAGGAAGTGCCTCGGACAGATTTCAAGACTCCAGCGTCTTCAATGAAACATTGAGGATTGTAAATATCCAACGACATCAAGGTGGCCGCTACTACTGTAAAGCTGAAAATGGACTGGGTTCTCCTGCAATAAAATCCATTCGAGTGGATGTGTACTGTGAGTATGGAAATACCTTTCATCACTTCCTTCCTCACTGTTTAATAAAAGGTGCTCAAAATACATTAGCAATTGGAATTGATGTGAAAGTGGTATAGAAGTTTGTTTAGTAGGCAAGCATGTGTTGACATTGACAAAACAAGCTATAAACAAATTAATTAAATGTAGCATAATGCTTCACTAGAATCTGACTTTTGCTGGAGTTGGTGACCATTAGGAGTTCATAAATTGTGTAACTTGTCCCTGGCATAACTCAGGGCTCTAAGTGGCCCAGGTCCCCCAGGTTGCAAACAGACTTTGAAACGGGTC
The DNA here is from genome assembly GCF_031143425.1 of Pleurodeles waltl. Taxonomy (NCBI): domain Eukaryota; kingdom Metazoa; phylum Chordata; class Amphibia; order Caudata; family Salamandridae; genus Pleurodeles; species Pleurodeles waltl. The sequence continues at coordinate 1,069,513,506 of NC_090448.1, forward strand.
CCTATTGGGCCCTATATTCATGTCTTTAACTTTAGAGACAAAACACTGATCAATTTCTGAACAATGAATGTGAAAAATGATAAGGCAATCAATGTCAGCAATTTAGTTCCTGTTTCTATTTCACATTTTACTTAGTCATTACTTAGTCTTGAATTATCTAAGCAGGTTTGCTATTTCTCTCTTTATTTTTTTCAAATAGCATATATCTCATGTGTAGTGCATACTTTAATTGATTTGCTTTCAGGTGTATATAACGGGCCATGATTGAGATCTCTGGAGTTGAAGCTAAACACAGTGCAAATTTCTCAGTGCCTGTCAGTGGGTCAGAAAAGTGTTCGAAATACATGGGCATCCAATGCTTGTGCTTTCTGCAAAGCTACAGAACAATGGTCATGTATTCCAGTTGCATTTGTGGTTCTCTGCAAACGTGTGTCAGAGTGGTACATTGTTATCAAAATATTGACATGGCGAAAGTAAAAGAAAATGCAGTGCTCATAGGTGAGTGGGTGCGTTGTGTGTTTGAGAGTGGTGAAGTGAAGGAGATGCAAAGAAGTGCATTCATCAGTGAATAAAAAGATGGTGATGAAGAAGAAACAGACAAGGTACAAGGTATTTAGATGGAGGGGATGTGGAGAGAAAAAGAGTGTACATGTCTTACATAGAGTGAACATAAAAGGAGTTACTCCAAGAAGCCGGCATCCAGGAAAAATCCCTAGCCTGGACCTCATCCTTCCTCTCCGGCAGAACACAGACCGTCCACCTCCCACCCTTCTGCTCAGAAGCCAACAACGTCATCTGCGGCGTCCCCCAGGGCTCCTCCCTGAGCCCAACTCTGTTCAACATTTACATGGCCCCCCTCGCACAAGTGGCCCGCCGGTTCGACCTCAACATCATCACCTACGCCGACGACACCCAGCTCATCCTCACCCTCACCAACGACCCTGCCACCGCCAAAGCCAACCTCCACGAAGGAATGAAAGCAGTCGCCGACTGGATGAGTAATAGCCGCCTGAAACTCAGCACCGACAAGACAGAAATCCTCATCCTCGGGACATCTCCCTCCACCTGGGACGACTCGTGGTGGCCCACCTCCCTCGGAACTGCCCCAACGCCCACCGACCACGCCCGCAACTTGGGATTCATCCTCGACTCCGCACTCTCCATGGGCAGACAAGTCAGCGCCGTCACCTCCTCCTGCTTCAACACCCTCCGCACCCTCCGCAGGATCTACAAGTGGATCCCGACCGACACCAGGAAACAGTGACCCACGCCCTCGTCAGCAGCAGACTGGACTACGGCAACGCACTCTATGCAGGAATCCCAGAAAAACACCTACAGCGACTCCAACGCATCCAAAACACCTCAGCCCGACTCATCACCAACGCACCCCGCCACTGCCACATCACCCCTCACCTCAAAGGACTCCACTGGCTCCCCGTCAACAAAAGGGTCACCTTCAAGCTCCTCACCCACGCACACAAAGCACTCCACAACGCCGGCCCCTCCTACCTCAACGACAGACTCAACTTCTACACTCCGACCCGCCAACTGCGATTTCGCGAGCCTCGCCCTCACCACCGTCCCCCGCATCCAACAAGCCTCCTCCGGCAGCAGATCCTTCACCTACCTCGCCGCAAAGACCTGGAACACGCTCCCTACCTACCTCCGACAGACCCAAGACCTACTTGCCTTCAGAAGACTCCTCAAGACCTGGCGCTTCGAGCAGCAGTAGTCCCCCCCTCCCTAAGCGCCTTGGAACCCTAACGGGTAAGTAGTGCGCTCTACAAATGTCTGTGATTGATTGATTGATTGAGTCATTCAGAAGACAACTACCCTTCCCACAGGATTCAGCAATGTTTAATTGTAAGTGTCATAGTTTCAGAATGAAAGCATTTTCAATATTATCAACAATAATACTCTTGTTGCTACTCATATATCTTAAACAGTGAACAATCATTGACAAAGCCAGTAGACCTAACTGGTTTTATATATATGTCAGTTGTTGTGTTATATATCTGAGTGCAACAATTCTCAGAGAGGCACCCAAAATACAAGTCAAGGGGCACACTCTGGAAATCATAGCAGTATAATTAACATGTTAAGGACATGTCTTAAGTTTAAAGCCCTTCTTGGAAGAATAACCGTTTTTCTACGTGTCACTCATGGATGCTCTTCCCTGTCAGAGTCATAAGTGATGGATCTGCTTATGTGTGAGGCATTTTTTGCTCAAGTCAAGTATCTTGTGAGCCAAAATCATCCAATCATCGAAAAACCAGATATCAAGTTAAAGCCATTTCGTACAAGATAAGTCTCTCAAGTATAAACACAGTTTAGTTTTTAAAAAAACAAGTCCCAAAGAAATGTGATAATTATAAATTGTATGTAACAATATTATAGAGAGAACATATTATACACAAGGAAGTGCATACTGTAGCTTCAGATTGTCAATATTTTTAAGTGCACCTTTCTTATAGTTTGTGTACAAGTTAAGATGAGAATGTCATTCATTTCTTTCAAGAATTAGGGTTATTGCCAGACACTGCATTTTTCTTTATATTGGCTGCTCTTATAATGGTTGTTTGAGCAATGTCATCATCCACTTATATAAGGTACTGTATTATTCAGAAAGTAGTTGCTGTAATTATCTATCTATCTATCTTATCCATCTATCTATTTATCTATCTATCTATAGCGAAAGAGTCAATGAGAGAAAGAGAATGAGAGAGGGCTTTAGTTGCAATTTTTGAGCAATTTATAAACTAATACATATATCACCTACTGGCGATCATCAGTAGGTAGTTATAGTTAGGACCTAGTTTCCATAGGAAGAGTGGTTTTGTTTTGCTCATAACATTGACGCCAGTTGATGACTCTTATGACTGCATATAATACATCAATCATGACATGAGCAGTGACATCACTGGTTACATCACCGATGACATCTTCCCTCAGGCACAGCAGACTTTCTGCACCCTCCCCCCCTTCCCTGGAGGGCAGAATGGAGGTCTTGAACCCCAATTTAAGCGCTGGGGGGGCAGAAAGCCCACTAGATCCCCAGGAATGCCATTAATTGGCATATATTTTGGGGTGGGAGCAGCCAGCTGACGCATCTGGCCAGGACCCCTACCCATTAAAAGCCACAACAATCTTTCTCCTGCCCTGGGGGGCAAATTTAGAGATTTTTGCTACCCAATCTACCCTCAGGGGGACAGAAACCCCACTAGATGCAATGACTTTTTTGGTCAGTTTTTAAGGGTGGAGGCTGCCTTTCCACACAAACCATGCTGAACTCCCACCCCAAAAATAGGCAATACAGCCTTTCTGCCCCTCTGCAGGGTAATCTGGGTAATTTTACTCCCCAGTCTGCCACCCAGGGAGAAGAAAGTTCAATACATTATGTGGCACAAATTGCGGGGTGGGGCATAACTCTGACACATTTGACCAAGCCCCCACCCCAAAAAAAGCCAGAACAGTCTTTCTGTCCCCCAGGGCAAATATGGGCAGTTTTACCATCTAATCTGCTCCAAAGGAGGCAAAAAGCCTAATAGAAGCCAGAGTTTATTTGCTCAATCTGATGGGAGGGAGCTTCCCCCCATAAATAGGTTGGAAAAAATATTTCTGCCCTGCCGGGGGCGACTCAGTATTTTATTTCCCAATCTCTTCTCAGTGTGGCAGAAAGCAATCGAGACCCCAGGAAAACTATTATATATCATAGAAATTAAGGGGCGGGGTGGCCATCTGACACAGCAAACCCCCAAAAATGCCACAACAGTCTTTCTGCCCACCCAGGGCAAATTTGGCCAGTTGTAACATGATATCTACCCCCAGAGAGAGACAGAAAGCCCACTAGAAGCCAGACATTTATTTAGCACAATATCGAGGTCCTCCCACAAATATGGGGAGACCTGGGGTCTACTGGCTTTTCTGTGGCTCTGGAGGGGCAGATTTTTGGTGAACACCTTCAGTCCACCCTCAGGGAGCAGAAACACTGATCTGCCTGTTCTGGGATAGGAACAGGGCGTGATGCCTGGGTGAACCACCCCGATACCCATTTTTTATTTTGGGGACTATTTTTCGACTGGTGATTATTGGCCTTTCTGTCTCTGGTCTCAGATTTCAGATAAACACCCCATCTCCATCCCCAAGGGGAGGAACGATTGATGCTCCTGTTTTGGGGTGGGAATGAAAGATGATGCCTGGGTGAACTGCCCCACACTCTTTTAAAAAAAAATTGGCCTATTTTTCCCTGGTGTCTAGTGGACTTTCTGGACCCCGGGGCTCACACCCACAAAATGGGTATTATTCTTTCCTGTAGGGTGGATTGAGGTTGTTTTCCCAAAATTTGCCTCCAGGGCACAGAAGGCCCACTAAACACCAGGGAAAACATAGGCCCAAAAAATAAAAAACGGTGTTGTAGCATCACATCCAGGAATAACATCACATTTCAAACCCAGAATGGGTGGATCAGTATTTCTGTCCCCTCCCCTGCGGGGGTGGGGGATTAAGGGTTGTTGGAAAATGGGTTATTGGTAAGGGCAGGTAAGTACCTACACTTAGCAATAGGCTACTAACCTCCACTTAGGTCCAGTTAGGTCTCAGTAAATTAAGCCCAGCTAAACCCTTGGTAGCTTGGCAACGAGCGACAAGGCTTAACTTAGGAGACAGAATGTAAAGCATTCAAATATCACAAAAAAGTAATTAAATAAAACACAGGCAACAGTTTAAAATTCCAAAACCACTTTATGAAAAATAGATTATATTTTTATCTTTAAAATGACACAAAAACGAATAAAATCGGATAAGGGGAACCGGAGATATGAATTTTTAAAGAATTATTGTTTTCTAGCGCCTAGAAACAAAAAGCGTCAATCTCGTCATCTGGTCGCACTTCGACCGGGGGAAAGTCAAAGTTTAAGGCCGACCGCAATGAAGCCCGGCTCAGCTACAGCCCGCGGGAGGTCTCGGTCAAAAGTTTACCTTCGCACTTAGTCGTTTTTCTGAAGATTTTCTTCTGCGGGACGAACCTGCCAGTCCAGTCTGACCTTCTGGAACCCTTCTCTGGATACGCGTCGCGGTAGCCCTCGGTGGAGATTTTTACCTTCGGAAGTAGTCATTTTTTCGAGGTGAAAATCCTTCGACTGGGGTAAACCTGGATCTTGATCCGACGTCCTTGGAGCCCTCCTCGGATACTCTGGCTGGGAGGTCCCGGTAAACTTTCTACGTCCGGACTTAGGCCCTCATTCTGACCTTGGCGGGCGGCGGAGGCCGCCCGCCAAAGTCCCGCCGTCAGGTTACCGTTCCGCGGTCGAAAGACCGCGGCGGTAATTCTGACTTTCCCGCTGGGCTGGCGGGCGGTCTCCTTCAGACCGCCAGCCAGCCCAGCGGGAAAGAGGCTTCCACGATGAAGCCGGCTCGGAATCGAGCCGGCGGAGTGGAAGCTGTGCGACGGGTGCAGTTGCACCCGTCGCGTATTTCACTGTCTGCGCAGCAGACAGTGAAATACATGTAGGGGCCCTCTTACGGGGGCCCCTGCAATGCCCATGCCAGTGGCATGGGCACTGCAGGGGCCCCCAGGGGCCCCGCGACCCCCCCTACCGCCATCCGGATCTCGGCGGTCCGACCGCCGGGATCTGGATGGCGGTAGGGGGGGTCAGAATCCCCGCGGCGGTGCAGCAAGCTGCGCCGCCGCGGAGGATTCAATGGGGCCGCGGTACACTGGCGGGACCCCGCCAGTGGTGCCGGTCCGACCGCGGCTTTACCGCCGCGGTCGGAATCCCCATTGGAGCACCGCCGGCTTGTCGGCGGTGCTCCCGCGGTCCTCCGCCCTGGCGGTCAAAGACCGCCAGGGTCAGAATGAGGGCCTTAGTCTCTTTTTTGGAGATTTTTTCAATAGGACAAACCTGCAAATCAAGCCGGGTTGCGGTTGGGGCAAGCCGGCTAGTGTTGCCGCGGTGGGTCGGTCCCTCTATGGAGATTTTTTCCAAAAGTTCTCCAAACTTCTGGATCTTCTCCCAGATGTTCTTTTAAGGTTCTATTGGGGTCCACAGCTCACCTCAAGGCTCCAGAAGCTCTGAGATGATCCTAGGTGTGTGGACTACAACTCCCAGAATGCACCTGGTGCAAACTCCTTTTTGGCCACTGGACAGTGGTCAGCTGGTTGACTTCTTCGGGACTTGGTGCAGGGGACTCTGGTTAGCAATTTTCCACCTGTAGCAAACAGGGAGTCCCTCCTTGAAACAGTTGAAGTCAGGCAAAGTCCTTCTTGTGGTGAAGCCCAAGTGTGCAGCTGGTGCAGTCCTTCAGAGTGCAGGTTCCAGGCACAGGCCAGGGGTCCAGTAGGGGGCAGTCCTTCTTCTCCTTTGGTTATTCGTTGTTGGAATCTGATGGGTATCTGGAAGGGAACTGAGGTGTGGGTGCAGGTCTGCCAGTTTTATCCTTGCTCCTGGGTGAAAAACAGGGGGGGTCCTGGTTCTCCAATCAGGTGCAGGGTCCTTCCCCCTGTGATGCCCACTTCCTGGGAAGTGTGTCAAACATCAATCCCAGGAGGCAACATTCCTCAAAAATCCTTCATAGCTGAAAGTGATTTTTGGAGGTTACATCTGGCTGAGACCACCCACTGGTGTGGCTAAAAATCATAAACACACCCCTCTCCTGCCCTCTCCTAATCTAATCAAGGGGGCACATTGTTGTCTGGGGTTTCAGGATGTGGGGGTGTTGCTGGGTTGTTCCAAGTGTCCTTCTCTGCCTTTGAAGACCAGTTTGGCAGCCCTCCCCCTTCCTGCCTCACCATCTGCTGAGGGGAGATCCCCTCCCACAGGCACATCTCTTTGTGTGAAGACAGGCAACTTCACACCTCATCAAGGCAGCCTGGCCAGGCTGCAAGAGGCTGGCCAATCAGAGACCAGCAGCAAAAACAATGCAGGGCTGAAATTGGCAACTTTTCAGGTAAAGTTTAAAACTCTTTACCTGAACAAGTTATATTAAATCCCACAACTGGAAGTTGTGGGATTTATTATAACAATTAATTTGATGCCAAACTCTTTGTATCTGTAACTTAAGGGGACTTTTAAAATTAAAATAAAGTCTCCCCATTCTAGCCTATGAAGGCCATTCAGTACCATGAGAGAAAAAATAATGTGGCTGTTTTTACCTCACCAGGGCTTATAAAACTATTTTTATAAGATCCCTGCTTATAGTTACATGGCACCCAGCCCCAGAGGCACATAGGGCACACCTTAGGGTAGTTTAAGACTTTGGAACTACTTTTAATTCCAAAGTCAAATTAGCATATACCTTTAATTTAAAAGCAGCCAGCAAGGCAGGACTGCCTTTAAAATGACACTGGCTACCTCAGCAGTTCACCTATGGGTGCACTACCTATGCTGTGGTCCCTAAACCTACATGCCCTACCATATACTAGGGACTTATAGGTAGGTTGACTTAGCCAATTATAATTAGCCTAATTTGCATACTGATTTTACACAGAGCACAGGCCCTGGGACTGGTTAGCAGTACCCAGGACACCATCAGAGTCAGGAAAACACCAGCAAAAAGTAAAAAATGGGGGCAAAAAGTTAGGGGGGCTCTGCAATCAGCGCTGTTCTCTCACAAGGGTGTTTACCCAAAATCTGCCCTGGGGACATAAAGGCCAGTAGACACCAGCAATTTCAGCATGGCACTAAAACTAAAGCTTGGGTGACCTACTCTGGCGTTGAGCCAATACTCCTACCTCAGGATGGGCAAAAGAGTCCTTCTGCTCCCCGGGACTAAAGCATCCCCATCTCTATTGCAAGAGGGGACATTATAATTGTTTAAAATTGTTTGGTGGGGGGCTTAGTCCCAATAACCACCTCACTTTTATGGTGAATCGTCAAGGTAAATATACAATTTTATAAAAGCTTGAGGTTTGAAGTGCATTGTGGGTAAGGAAACTTTGTGGGATCCATGCAAGGCATACCACCCTGGACTCCTCTGAGTGTCTAGTTTTAAGTAATTTCTGGGTGTGGTAAGATCCTTAGGCGGCCTTAGGTCCCTGGACAAAAAAAACACTGCTATCTCCATTCCTGAATCAGATCATGTTTCTGACAGGAAACGTTAATGTCTGCACATTGTATTTTGAGGTCACTGCTGTTGTGGGCACCAGGACTACGCATACAAATGAGGTTGGGAGATTTGAGCGAGTGGTAGTTAGTAAGTAATTTGTGGCTCTCCACAGATTTCAGCCCTTTCCATCACAGAAAAGTGAGGAAACATTTTTCTAGTCAAAGTTTGAACTTTGCAAGCGCTTCTGTGTAAGAACACATGGTAAAAGTCATGCAAGTCACCCTGCCGTAGGTTCCCCCGGGTATCTATTTTCCAAAAATGTACAGGTTTGATAGCTGTCCCTCAGTGATGGCTGAGGTAGTTCCTGAAATCCATATCTAGCCACATTACAAAAATGGGTCCGTTTTCAGTGGAAAATGTTATATGTCTATGTTACATTTTGAGGCCTTTCCTGACATGGGCACTAGCCCTACCCACACAAGTGAGGTACCACTTTTATCAGGAGAGTTGTGGGAATGCTGGGTGGTAGGAAATATATGGGTCCCGACAGATCCCACAAGTTTTCCTCACAGTGATAAGAGGAAATTGTGTGTTTATTGTCAAACTTTGAGGTTCTACTTTTGCGAGCCACACAAGTCAAGCCACCGTAGATTCCCCCAGGTGTCTACTTTTCAGACATGTATGATTTTCTATATTTCTCTATGTACTAGCTCGGTTAGCGCCCACAATCCACAGCTCGCCAAATTGCAAAAATTGGGTCAGATTTCAGTGCACAATAGTGATGTGTCCATGTTGTATTTTGGGGCCTTTACTACCCGCACACGTGAGGTATTGTTTTTATCAGGAGTCTTGGGGGAATAGTAAGTGGTAGGAAAAATGTGGCTCCCTGCAGATTCCTGAACTTTCCTTTACCGAGACATAGGGCAATTGTATTCTTAGTCAACGTTTGAGGTTTCCAAGCACTTCTGGGTAAAAAACCTGGTGTGAGCAAGTCACTGCACCCTAGATTCTCCCAGATGTCTTGATTTAATAAATTTGCAAGTTAGCTCGGTTTCTCAAGGGGCTGACTGAGCTAGTGCCCAAAATTCACAACTTGCCATATGGCAAAAAAGGGCCAGTTTTCAGTGGAAAATATGATGTATCCAAGTTGTGTTTTGGAGCCTTTCCTGTTGCGGACACTAGGCCTGCCCACACAAGTAGGGTACCATTTCTATTGTGAGACGTGGGGAAATGATAGGTGTATGTGAGAAAAATGCAAAGGTTTCTGGGTAGGAAAACCTTGTGGGAGCCACACAAGGTACCCCACTCTGGATTCCCCAAGGTATTCAGGTTTGAAACATATGCAGGTTTGCCAGGTTTCCCTAGGTGACGGCTGAGCTAGAGCCCAAAATCCACAGCTAACCACATTGCTAAAAACAGGGTAAGTTTGCATGGGAAAAATGTGATTTGTCCATGTTGCGTTTTAGGGCCTTTCCTGTTGCAGGCACTAGCTTTAGCCACACAAGTGAGGTTTTATTGGGAGACATGTGTGAATACAGAATAGTAGAACATTTATTATTATCAATTGCATTTCTCTGCATTGTGCCTTCCAACTTTAAGCCAGTTTGTAAGAAAAAAGACAGTTTAATATGGGTACCCATAAATCCAGAGATGTAAAAATAACCACTGCTCCTTAACTCTGTATATGGTTTCTATGTCAGTAATGCATAGATTTCCTTGATACCCATTTTTCTCTTTATATTTTAGCAAGTGAATTGATCTATATCTGCTATACAATGAAAGACCTTTGTAAGGTGTAGTTCAGTTGTTGGCTCTGGGTACCTCTGGTTCTTGGAGAACATACAAGCCCTATATATCACCTCAAAAAGGTCTAGCAGACATAAAGGTGTATTGCTTTTGTAAACTGGCCATCGTCACAAGAAGTTCCAAATGAAAATGATGTCACAAATGGCAGCTTTTTCTACTTATTTTCAACATTTTTTTATTTCAACAGTTTTGTTGGAAATAACGTGAGAGAGCTACACAAATGGCAATTTGCTGAATTTGGAATTTGGCTACTTTTTAAAAATCTATAGCTTTCTGGGATCACCCATTGGTTTCACAGTGGTTTCCACCACAAATTGAAAGTAGGGTGAAAACACAAACATCAGGTAAAATGGGCTACCCCTTCGCAAAACTGGGGTTAAACAATAGGTTTTTGATTCAGGTCTGCATGTTTCTTTAACTTGGGAAGATGGTGACAACCACAGCAGCCATTTTGTTGATGTCATTTTTATGAAAAAAAAGACACTTTTTTGTGAAGTCTTTTTTCTCATTTTCCCCACGAAAAATCACAGTGTACCTATAGTTTGACAATGTTTTCACTTCCCTCATGGGGAATCCACAAACTCAGGGTACCCTTAGAGTTCTCTGGATGTTGGAAAAAAGGATGAAAATGTATAGATACCTTATGCTGAAAAAGGTTAAAGAGGCCCATGTTAAAATTTCCTCAAATAGACAAAAAAGGGCTTAGCATTCTAGGGTGAAAAGACAAAGCTGTGGAAGGGTTAATACAATCCAATATCTACAATTCAGGATGCCAAGGTCACTATTTTATATGAGATATTTAATGGCTTATTGGATTTTATGTTTTTGTTGCATGATGGTAGTTTTTGCTAGTTTTCCTTCTTCTTCACCATTCATAGCTTTAGGGAAAACTAAAGAATTATGAAATGCTACCCTGTTTAAGGGCAGAATAATTACAAGTTTTGCATGTTTAAACATTGAAGATTAATAGTTTGTTGCTGTGTGAGTGGGTTGAGCTACTCATGTAGAAAATAATTTTACTTCTCCAAATAATTCCTACCAAAGAGTATTTACTTGAATTGAAGTTAAGTTAAATTGATTGGTGAAGAGGGAAATGTTCTGAAAAACATTCTCCACTTCCTTCACATTCATGTGGGATAAAACATTTCTATGAATTGTTACTGACTTTAGAGCAGTAAGAAAATGCCTGCATGGCGTCGTACCAAAATACTGAGGGTCATATTTAGAAGAAAGTGGTGCATCACTAATGATGCGCCACTTTCTTTGTGGCCCTCTTGCTTGCCCTAAAGCCACCATGGTAGCGCCGTACTTACGATACAGCTCACCATAGCGCATGTTAGGGGCAATAGTGTTATTTTTTTGATGTTATTGTAACGCTATACTGGATTTGCGGGGAAAAAAATAATGCTAATACTGTATAGTGTTAAGAGGCCCATTGAAATCGATGGGAGTGTCATTTTAACACCTGGATTAAACAGGCGTTAAAAATTATGCTAGAAATAGCGCAATGGAATCTTGTAGATTCCATTGCACCATTTTTAGTCACCCTCTAAAGAGGGAACACCCCCTTTGCATACATCATGCATATATTATGCATGATGTGGTTCAAAGGGTTTACAAGATGGTGCAAACCTAATTTGTGCCACCTTGTAAATATGGAGCTGCTGTAGTGGCCTGTTAGCCTCACATTTGCAGCAAATGTGGCGCTAAGGGGCACAAGGGCCTTGTAAATCTGGCCCTGAGTTTCTAAGTTTTGAACCGCACCAGTATTCAGCAAAGTAAAGACAGTACACTTTATTGATTTCAACAGGGTTCGACAAATAACAGTATGATAAAAGTTGTGTTTTATTATTTATTCATTTTAAATAAGATAGCTATTAAAAGATTTAGAAATGCTGTATAGGCTTGTGCATTAGGAGGATTTAGCATAACCGTACAGATAATATTCAGTGATTATACATTCTGCTTTATTTATAATGGATATAAAGTTTTTCTGTGGTGTAACCTTAAGACACAGCAGTCACATACCACATGGTTGAAATCTTGTACGCCATCAGCAGGGAGAAAAAGGTTGTTGATTACATGATGAACCAAATCTTTGCCTAGTTAAAACTCTGAACCGTAGCCCACCCGACGTTGACAAAATGTTCTCTGTTCTGTTTTCCATGTTGCATTACTGCTTCTAAGTAAGGCTGCAATCTGTGAGCTAATGCAGTCTCTGATACAGATGTATACATTTTCAATGTTGAGCGACGTTGTGCATCTCCTTTAAAACTCAATAGGGCTATCACCCTTTTCAGGTTCGATTTCAGACGACCAAAAGACCATCCATATATGCACTCATGAGATACTTCAGTAAGCTGCTGGACATAATAGTAAATGTCCTGTGATTTACACAACACAGAGAAAGTTCTTGTTTCAAGTGCTAATTAATGACCCTTTGAGGCATGGATCAAGTAATAGCCCCTAGGATCCATAATAGCTAAGGTGATTACAAATACATTCAACAGTCTAGATTCCAGGCATGATGCTTGGGTTGAAATTGAAGGGCCATACATGCAAAATTTGTGCAGCATTTTTTTTTTAAATAACAGAATACCACAAGATACTGTGACAACAGAGATTAATAACAGCAGCCCCAGATTACCATATACAATGAATATGACTCTTTGATGGCGTATCATTCCTGGACTGAAGTAAGAGCATTAGAAAAAAGTTACAATTCCCATGGGATTCCAAGATAAGCGGTCATTTTGAGGATTACTTATCATGAAGGGAAAATAAACTCTAGGCTGGTTACGGAGTGGATGAAGCATAGCAAAAAAACGATGTATCTCCAGTAATGACAAAACCCTAAAGATGATAAATAAAGAGAAGGATTCTGATACTTTCTGGGAATTAAACGATAGAATGCACCACCAATATGCTCTCACCACATTCTGGCCCACACCCTGATTCTCCCTGTGGTCTGTGTCCATGAGTTTCCAGGGAGTTTTCCCTTCAAAGGGCTATGAAAGGAACTGATTGGGATTTCACGTGTATCCTGTCCACGTTTAGGGAAATGTCATCAATATGTGTTAACATGAAAGTCCAAGTATGCAAAACAAATCATCTGGATCACATCAAGTGCGTACACAGTTTCATAGATGTTAATGTATGTCAGGGTCTGATTCACAAAGCCACTCGCATGTGTAAGGTCACCCTAAAGGCAAAGCAGTACTGTGTTTTTTAAAACCATTTTGTTTAGCAGTGATTTCGACAAGCTGGTCTGAGCCATTCATTTTATAGTTCTTGCCTTGACTTTAATAGAATAATTCCTCAGAAAAAAACAGGACCTTCCAAGAATAATTTCATAAATGCGTTCAAGCACACAGTGACACATGCCCTTCCACCATGAATTCTCTGTGAACATATCATAACGTCTGGTCGATTTTTCCCTATAGCAAATACAAGACATTCAGTTTTAGCATCTGAGGTGACACTGGCTAGTAATTGTACATTCTGTGTTAAACATGGGTCTGACACCTCCACTTACACAGATACACGACAGAAAATGGGTTTCGTGTTAAATTGAAAGACACTGACAGACAGCCTGTGATGGTCTCTAGATAAACCTCCCTCTCTTTGAGCCATACCAGGAACATGAAGTGAGAGAACAGAAAATGGCTGTCTTCAGGGCTGCGTTACTGGGGTCTTTGAGCGTGAGCCATCTAAATCACTTTCACAGATGAAGTAAAGAGTAATGGGGAAGGCCTCTACATTCCAAATATATATAAAAAAAGAAAAATAAACTTCCCCTGAAGCGCACATTATTAGTTAATGCTAAACAAATGAGGAGCTTCCTCTCAAATAAGATACACAAGGCCACCTTGTTTACAGTGTACAAGATCATATGAGTGATGCCCACCTCTCCACTGAGAGCTTTTGCTTTTTGTGTCTAACACCTGTTGTGGACTAGTCTGACCCACAAAAGTACTGTCACATGAAAGTAATCCTCATTACTTACCCTATAACTTCTCCTTCTATTTTTAGGGTACGAAACAAGGATTTTCCAAAATAGGAAGTACTTTAGCACCCTGTCTTAGTGGCACGAAGAAGTATCAGAAAAATGAAATGAATACAATAAATATAAACATTCAGTGTCTTTCAACACAGCTGTACAATATAGACAACAAGAAAACAACTCTGGGAGTTGTTTAGGGCCTAGGGACATTCCATGTATGACTCTAAATAAGGTGGATGGGAGATCCATCAAACTCTAAATAACTCTTAAGTATCTCCCACTGTCCTTTAAAGATTGTTTTTGGGCCGGAGAGCCTTTGCCGGAAACCTTACATTCATTTGCGGTTCCTTCACATTTTGAGGGAGACAAAGGTAGAAAATCCTTTATTTACACCAAGAAGGATACAGAATAACTTTATGAACCAGTGCTTCTATCCGTCATGAAAAGCAAAGCAAAGTACAACGTGAACAATGTGGGGACTAATAATCAAGGTGAAGTATAATCATGATCATGCTGTTCTTGCTTTTAAAGTGGTCATCGATTGACAAGATAAACTTGTTCTCTTTACCCAATAGTGCTTCACTATCAATTCCCAACAGGAGCATTTCTAAAATGCTACTTTGTTTGATGACATCTGCTTATGTTTTACGCAGCTGCCACATCATTCAGTGGAAGACCATTTTAATGTGTGGGCATAGTACCAAAACACCCTCATGCCCCACAAGAATACAGACTTTAAATTTCATTGAACGTGTGATTTGGGCCAAAGAAGGCTGCTGGTCACCCCTTGACTATATAGTCTAGGTAAAAACATAAACTCTAAGATGCAGCCATTGATTATCCTTCTTACCTGTATCACTGTATGATCCATTTTGAAATTACTGCCTCTTGGCTAGTTTGCGCCAAAGAAATAATGCATACATACATACATACACACACATGTATTTTTTTATTTCTATGTAGGATACTTGTTGGTTGTATTACAATGGGCTTGGGGTTATATGGCACAGGAACCTTTGTATCATATTGGAGTTTGGCCAAAGTCTCATTAAGTTGGAGGCAAGTCTCATCTCTACATTTGAAGTCAATATCTGGTTTGTTTTCTCCTATATTAGTACATCTCCATACTGCTCTATCTAACTGGGTGTCATTGGTTATCAAAAGAGTGACTTTGGGTGCCTGAGTTCAGCATCATCATTCTCCTGATTGTGATCACAACTGTCCTTTGACATGTTATTCAGCTCTACAAATCTAGAAAATGTTGAAATTCCCCCGATTCTAAGAATTAGTTTTCTGTCATTCATGGCAAAATGTCAAATAGGCCAAATATTATGATTTATTTTCTAAGGTAAGTTCTTAAATATAAGATTATTTTTTTTATCTAAGTTAGCAAGTTAGTATTGATTGAATAGCTTTGAGGTTAATAGTCCTGTTAGTCTTTGTATAGATTTCTAAAGCAAGACTGCAATCGTCACAATAATGATGAGACAGCTCACATTGGAGTACCTGTTCTCTTTCTGTGGAGGATAATTTCTGAACTTTTAGTCAGATGTTCATGCCATCTGGCATAAATGAAATAATATGGTCTGGCATTCAGGTTTTTTTCAATCAAGACCTGCTAAAACCTCTCTGAAGAAGGAAAATTCTTATATTAATTGGGCCATAGTTGTAGATTACACAATATGGCATGTGAAACATTACAACATGTTCTCTTTCTATGTTCAATATTTTGAGGTTTGGGACATGTAATGCTTAAGTTTTAAACCATAATGATTCTTTATACAAAAGACACATGTTGGAGATGCTAAAGGTGCCCAGGGTTTGTGTATTCTCCTACATAGATCTAAGATGATAGCCAAAATGTAGCACCAGTTTGGGGGTATTTTTTTTAAAGTGTGTGCAAGAGAGTGAATGTGTCTACGGTTTTCTAAGTGGTAGTCAATTTTTCATATATTTTGAGGTTTCTACCTACTTCCACTTTGTAACGGAAAATAGTATGATACCCATAGGATAACTCAGAAAGCTATACATTTCAGAAACATAGACTAAATTCAGAATGCAGCAATGTGGCATTTGCTAAGGTCTCTCATGACTCTCCCAAAGAACATAATCAATCAAATTGAAAATAATGAATATCGATAGGAACAAATATAAAGTTACAATATTTTTATCCATAATTATTTTTCCCTGACCGGCGATTTACAAAACTAATATACTGTAACGTCTGCTAAACTCTTCTGGTCAGAAGGATCCATAATTTTTCTTGCTTGTTCAAAATTGGTCAATACCAAAGCTATCAATGGAACAGTAACTAAGAGAAATGTTTTATTGTTTACTAACAATTCATCAATTCTCATGATAAAATCGAATGAATGAAAAATGGGTGTGAAGCAAAGTCATGCATTTATTAAATGTGCCCAACGTAATGAGTTTAGAAAAGTGGGTTTTCTACAACTCTGAGTTTTGAGTTGCCCAACATATTATGTGATTCAGAGGGTATTTGGAAAATGGTCTCTGCTCCTTTGAGTCATTGAAAACAAAGTTGATCAAATTTAATTCAGCAAGAAAAGCAAGTATGGATTATGCTTATTCATTGTTTGAGCACTATCAAGAAAGACTTTCCAACTTAGAAGGGACGATTTGACCTTAAAATTACTTCTTTGCTTCAGTCAGTTTTCCAGATTTATCAATGAAATGTAGCATACACTGCAGAATCAAAAACAGTTTCTGTCCTTCACAGCTGGGAACTTCATGTTGCCCAACCCATTAGAGAAGATCACAAGGCTTTGCTGATGGTTTACACTACAGTCCAATACATAGTGTAGAACATTTTTTGAACTTCCCCAATGAAGTGGGAGTACCCAAGTGTGCCTTAGAATGAGGCACCCAAATGCCCCCACAATCCCTCAAAAACTCTTCTGCACATTAATTTGTTTGCTACACAGTTCTTTCAGCAAACATGTCATCCACGTAAGTAAGCAGCCAATGAGCAGTCAATTGATATTGCATCCAGCAATTCCAGGGAAAGCAGACATTATGGGCTGAAATCTATTAATGGCAGTTGCCAAATGAGCACTCTTACTGTGCACTGTGTCAGATGTCCTCAGAGGGGCCGCTCTGCAACTGTCTTTCAGCAGCGTGGCTTGGGCTTCTGAAGGAACATCACAGCTACCTTGCTGTGCTGCATGAACATGTTTTTCAGAATCACTCGAAGACGAGTCTCCATCTGATGGAACTCCAAACAACAGGAAAATCACTTACAGGTTCTACTCCATGATTTTCTTCCTCTAACACAGTCTCAATATTAGAAACAGCCTCTGAGCTCCCTTTCATTATTTGACATAAGCCGGGGCAGCATTCATCCAGCGAGGCCCTATGTCTCTTTCCTACTTAAAACGTTTTCCTCAAATACTGTGTGCTAGGTAGAAGGCCAAAGTGCTTATAGAAAATGTAAAACCCTAAGAATGCTGTGTGTATAATATGAGCAGAAAGGGAGGATCTAATGCACTGTAAGTGAGAGTTGGTTACAAAATTAATAGAGGCATGAATAAACATAAAGCAATCAATTAAATGAAATCTTGTTTAAAAAAGCTCCAAGAACCCAGGCTTTGTAAACAGAGAAAAAGCAACTTAAAAGACGAAATAATGAAAACATAATTACATGGATTTGCAACACACACCTCAAAGCAAACTGAAAAATAACAATAGTCAAATAAACATGGCAGAACTGTAGAGATCAAGTTTGAGATTACGAGTTTCCCGCTGGCTCAGCTGGAAACTCACCACAATATTGATGCCAGGTCGTAATCGAGCCGGCGGCAACGTTGCAGGGTTCTGCTTTTCACTGCCTGTAATTCAGGTAATGAAAAGCGTGATGGGGCTGTCCATGGGGGTCCCTGCACTACCCATGCCAGGTGCCCCCGGCACCCTATCTCCACCAGCCTTTGCATGGCGGTGGAACCGCCATGTAAAAGCTGGCAGACACAGGTGTCATAATCCCCAGGGCAGTGCTGCTAGCAGCGCTGCCCTTGCAGATTAAGACTGCCGGCACCGCCAGGCAGTCAGCTGTCCTAAAAGTGGAAGTGCCAGCGGTCCGACTGTGGCACTTTCTGTGATGAGGGCCTTGGTGTCTAATGGAGAATTCCAACTCCAGGATTGGGGCACGGATGAGAGCCCAGAGAAGGAATCCTTTAAAAAGAGGCACTTTTGTCATGGCAAAATGCTGCCTTTTCCAATGGTGCCCCTAATGTGCTTAAAAGTGGATGTACAAAGCCACGGATGAGAACTCTCTAAAAACAGAATGGCTTCCAACATTTTACCTGTCCCGCCTGTAGGAAGAGAAAATGCCTAAATTTTAGTTGCACCCCAAAGAGGTCCGATCCTACGCCATAGCGGACATCACCCACATAAAACACCCTTGGATATTTGGTGGTGGTTTGTCGCTTGGGAATTGTGGCCTGTCCGGTGAAAGCCCAAGTTAGGGAACTTTCTGGTGCAAGCACAGGAATGTTCCCCACACATCCCCAGGCAGAACACACAGTTACATCATCCGCACGGGGCAGTTATTGCAGGTATAAACAGCTTCACTCCACATTAGAGAGTTTACATGTTTGTACATACCAAAGTGAAATAAGTTATATTTTTATGATGATATATTTTCTAAAGATTTATTAGGTTCACATAAAGCCGTATTCCTAGTTCATTTGAGCTGGGTCTCTTAATTGATAGCAGAATTGTGCTTGACTTGATGGAAAGTATGCTTGAAGGTGATATGCAGTACCAGATAAAACCGTGTGGAGGCCCCCAGGCAGTCGAAATTGTAGAGCCCCCCCTCGCAAATTATCTCCTAATAGGTTTTTAATTTTACCAACAATTTTAGTAAACCAGTTTTATTACACAAAACTAAACGTTATTCTCACATAAATTGCACCAAATTCTTTTTACATACAGACTGCTGTCAGAAAATGAGCTTTTACGAGACAAACTGTTATGTGAATCTAATGTCTATGGATTATGTACTTTAAGTTGTTAATGGGTACATTACATTAATACAGTATTTTCTCTATCGAGACCTTACTGTAAAGTTTATTTCAAGATCAAAGCAATATTATTTTGTCGCAGGGCCCCTAAAAGGAGTGGGCCCATAGGCCAGTGCCTACTTTGCCTATTTGGTAATCCGGCCCTGGGGATACTTTAGTTTTTCTTTGCTTGTTGTGTTAATTTAAAAATAACGTAAAGTGCTGGTAAGTCTACAAGAATAAATATGCAATATTATCTACTAACGTTTAATATATGCGCAGATAAAAATAAATAAGTTAAACTGGATTAGTAGGGCTTTGTCTCTTTCTTCTTTATACATGATCTCTTATAAAGTAAAAACTCGACTTCTCATTTGCTTTTAGAAGTGGCATGAAATGTGTGTTTCCTTATATTTTTTTAATCCTATTTGGTACCCTGGCTAATTTTCGCACTCTTCAAGGATGACAATCTTGCTCGCCTTGTTTGACATTTCATTTTGCAGTTTCAGTTTTCGTACTGTCAATTTTGTTTGGTGAAAATCATTTTAGTACCACTTATATTCACATGGCTTGAGGACAGCCGTTCCATTCTATATTGGTCCTGCTTCCCATCGTGGCATTCTCAGGGGGCAGCAGTTTATCAACGGATTCACAAAACAGGTTACTTAGCTGACTGAAAGATGAATTATGAAGCCCAAGGTTGCAAACAAATGATTGGCACAGTGCTTCCTGACTGTGTTATTCCTCCGAGGACAAAATCAGCATGTGGTGGGATTAGACAGGGGAAGGTGAAGTTTTAAGGCAGGGTGCTAATTAGAGCGGGGACAAAGAGTAATGGGAATATATTTTCAAGCCTAATGTGTACTTTTGAAAAATAAAGCTGAAATAAAATGATCTCACCATTCAGGATATTTTTAATGATTAGAGCCCTACCACAGAATAAACCACTTGTAGGAATTTCAACAGTATATTTTACCTCTGGGGAGGTATAGTTAAGCACAGTAGTCTTGCCTCTATGTCTTGCTCAAATGTAAAATGCTTTAATGGATAATTGTATCACTGTACTTTTGGAGGAAGGCTACCACTTTCCTATGGAGCAATGCCCGCATTCCTATGGTACTGGCTTATGGTGGCAGATTTTTGCTCATTTACTATCGTTTGAGCATTGAAGGTTTTTTCCTAATACTCTTCTTTGGATTGGTTATCGGTTTCTTCATGATATGTGGTTTTATATCCATGGACGTCAATTCACCAAAATGCCAGGGGCGACAGAAGTGACATGACACGCCCTTTCACCTCTACTTTCACTTACACACAAATTCACATTTACATACTCTGTCTCACATAAACACACTCTCACCCACAAGCATGCACACAACATACATTTAAAAACATTTTTACTTACCTCAGCTGCTATGGAAGAGCAATTTCCAGCTAATTGTACTCAATTTGTATTACACTTATGAATACTATATTATTATTCACTATTAGTGTAATGCAGCCCCGCTGACATCCATAAGGGCAAGCTGCCCCTGTGTTTCCGGCACTTAATTTGCCACATCTGAGACCATGGGTCGCAAAGGCAGTGCCAGGGGTAGAAAAGACAAGCCAGGGGTCACGCCTGCGACTCCTGGCGACCCCTAGATAACGTCCATGTTTTTATCCAGATTTAAACAGTTTGTGACTTTTTGAATCAGTGCTATGGCACTTTATCTACAGTGATCTGTATGTTTAATATTCTTCATGCCATTAATATATTGTGGCTTGGCTACAGTGCATCCCTATCAATGGTGCAACAGGTGCTGTGGGAACTGCACCCAGAGCTGTGAGAAGCCCAGTGCACTATAAATGTGGATTTGTTTTTACTACCCAAGAGTGGATTAATGGAGCTTTGTCAATGCTTGAACTGGGCCTCTGGTACCATGGCTATGCCACTGCTTAGTTATAGTGTAAGTACCACATGCATATCGTCTGAGAAATAGTTTGATTGGTGAAGACTCTACTTTGGGGGAACCAAGGATTCCTCTCAAAAACCACTTTGCCTTTGTGGGTCAATTTCTTCAGGGCTTTTAGGAGCTCAGTGACAGCTCATATGATACCTATGGGTGCCACCCCTGTAGCCCCCATATATCAAATTTATTATAAACATTTCCTACACATACTTATTTATCCTAAATATTTTTCCGTACATGTAGAGGGTTAATGGAAGTCAGAAGGCTTTGAGCTAGTATATACATGGCTTGTCCCCTAAGTGCTACATTTTAGTGACATACAACATCAAAGAAAATATAGTTACAATGGGCAAGCGCCCCATTTTATCTCTAGGAAGGTCTGTGTCTTATTCTGAGTAGCCCTGTCAGTGCTGATTATCATTTTCTGTATCTGTGAACTGTGAAAGGTACATTGAATCAGAGAGGAGAAGTTTGTTTTTGAGTGAGCTCCAGCAAGTTGTCCATTGGCCTTTAAGAAGATAGCACCGTACGGAACAAAAGCTACAGCCATGATAACTTGCTGGCCCCTGCCTATTCATTCATTCCATGCACAGCTGAGGTACACTAATTGGAGCTCAGAATCAGCCTCTGATTGGCTGGGGCCTCTGAGTGAGTGGCTGTACTATCATTGAGTATTTTGCAGTGTTTCTCAGCAGAACAAATTCTGAGACACTGCAAGTATTTTGAGATAACTCTAAAGTATAAAACTAGCATAGAAAAAATGCACTTCAATTTCAGTGGTTTCCTGAGACTTTTTAACTCAGCATCTGAATTCACATTTGAATTTTTGATGGTACTGTGCCTCAGCACAAAAGAAAGATCACAAAAGTGACAGAACACCACATCACTGACCTTCTTTAGAGGCAGGAATCATCTCTCAGGCTTAGCAAGATGCTTTCTTGTGATGATCTAACGAGATTGCTGTTAGTGAAGAAAACCATCCCAAAGTCACTTTGAGAATTGCAAGATTGTGTTGCTTTGTACCTTCCATTAGGCCCGGATGAACAATATGATTAAAGAACTTCTACTAAGAAAGGTCTGCTGCTGCAACTGCCAAACCAGTGAATTAATCAATTAGTGCTTTGTTCCTATGCTCCTCCCTCTATTTATATCCTATGAAAGAGTTCACTTGGTGCTAACACACATGTTAACAATGTAACTAAAGAGTGAGGAGAAGGAAACCCCTGTGGTGAATTTTCTTTTTTGTGTCCTGCAAGAGAGACCCCTGTTGGGAATTTTATTTTTTTGGCCTATTAGAGGGCTCTATCTCCTTGAGTATTTGAGGATTTGATCCAAGTTACTGTGCTTTTGCTGACATCTTCCACTTCTTATAAGTCCTCTATGCAGATGCATATCATGTCTCTGACCTGGAAACCCACATCATTAACAACAACTCCTGAAGACTGAAACTAGTGTGAGGATCTGGCTAGATCGAATCTTTCCATGTGTGATTTATGGATATGGAAGTCGCATGAGAGCAGGATTGTCAAAATATCACCCAATGTATATGTTCACCAAGACTATAATGTAAATTCCTATGATATCATCATAGTGGAGTTAGTAACAGAAAATCCATAATTCCTATGATGATATTTTAGGAGTCAATATAATGTTCATGCTACATCTGTCTGTTAATATTTTTAGAGTAAAGATTGTGACATACCTACAAACTGACACAGCCACACACATTTACATTGCATCCTTTCACGCATTGAAACTGCAAGTAGCAGCCATTTCCCAACATAGCCCATTAGACTACCCTATGAATTGCCTTTAGCAGTGTAGCATATGTGTCAAACAACCAAGTGTCTGCATTGCTCGTATTAGACAGAGTCTCATTCGAAGTTGTGAGAGAGATGCTGTTAGCTTTTGAACTCCGTGCACTGTGTATTGCTGTCCTGTTCCCAGTGTATATGCTATAATCCCTAAAATATGGCAAAATTACCTAATCTCTAGTAGGCATATTTAACTTTCCAGTAAGGCCGCAGTATATGGTTTAAGAAAATACACCATTGTGCCATTCACTAAGCTGGCAAGGAAAACATGGCTACAGGTCTCCCTGTGTAGCCTGACTCCAGCAGTCTTAACTCCTGTAGGCAGACCGTCCAAAATAAACCATTTGATGGGAGGGAAACTCTACTATTAGGTATCAGGTAAGTCAGCTCCAATCTCGGAATGAGGCCCTAAATCTGAAGGTAAAAACTTTGAATGGGATGACCCACTTAGTGTATTCAGTCTCTGCTATATCAACATCAGCCATGATTTGAACTTAGGTCCTAATCAACTGCAAACCATAATTTTTTATTGAAGCTTTACTTTTTTGTGGGACTTTGTGTCTGAACAAATAAGAAAAAACGTATTCCTGCCCCTCCCATTGGATTTCAGTTGGTGACATTGTTCACAATTTTCAGAAATTGTTTGTGTTATTTTTTATTGTGTTATGTTTTATCTAGATTTCTGCCCTTTTCCATTGCTACCAGGGGAAGAGTGTCTATTCTTAACAATCATATTATCAAAACGGTGTGTTTAACCTCAGAGGTTTTTGGGACTTATTACTCAAGGAGGATTCACATCCTTTCCAACTAATAGTCCATTTTCTTACACAAGTGATGTGGTTTTCCAAAAGTGTTAATTCAGCACCCAGAATTACCAATATCACAAGGATCTGCACTTCCTCAATTTTTGAATGACATGACCATTATTAGTTATACTGTGGCAAATGGGGTGTGAACACAGGAATACATGCACCTTTACTCATTCATTCATGGTTTATCTACATTTCTACCTATTTTCCCTTTTCCCAGCACACATTTCCTTAGACTGCATGGATATTTTTCTTGGCAAAATGTATGGGAAAAAAACAAATTGTCATAGTTGGACTCTTGCTCTAGGCAAGACTGCTGGTTTAGGGATGACAGCACTTTTGTTTGTGGGCAACTTGGGCAATCCTACAACAAGTCACAACTGTTGGCACAACCCTCCCGGCTCACAAGCAGTACCTCACCAAAAACCCAAATAGTAAAAGGTGAATTGTGGCAGCCTTTACGCATGGACTCAAGAGTGTGACATCTCAGGGGAATCATGGTTAAACAAAGATTACCCTTTCTTACATGAGTAACAAGTCTCAGTCACACACAGGCAATGAAGGAGATGCAGTAAAGCTTTCAATAGGTTTTATTAACAAGTCTGCAATCTACTGTAAAATACATGGGCTACAATGATAAGGATGCTGAACACTGCAAGAAACAAAACTGTAAAAGTGAGAGTTGTGAATATAAAGACCCCACCATCTTGCAACAACATGAGATCTGAAATAGGCCCTAATACCCTAGCATGATGAACCTAATCTCTAACCCAAAGAGAGCTATGTGTATTAAACCTAATCTGATAGTACCAGGTCCATGAGAAGAGCCCCCAACCTTTGTTACCTTGGAATGAGGTCTCTAGATCAGACTCCGTGGGGACACGAAGGCTGGGTAGGTATTAAGGCAACATGTGGCATAGATAGCTTTGATGGCATCTGGTAGTAATCCCTCTGATAAACTTGTCTGCATGAGATGTATTTATACAGAAGGACCCCTGACACAGGTATGTTCCCAAACAATAGATAAGAAGATATGCTTGGACTGGCAATTACATGAACAATTATACAGTAGGACCCCTGATGTGGTATGTTCCCAAACAATAGATAAGGAGACATTCTTGCGGTGGCAATTGCATAAACAATCTCCCTCCAAAAATACATTATGTTACTGTCACACATAAGTGTGAAAGAACATGATGTGAATACCTATGTATATCACTTGTCTTTGCTGCTGATGGTGACGCCTTCACAGAGTACCACTGATAACGTTGAAATCAAAAAAATCTTCCTAACTATAGACATAGTAGCCATCTTTGAAGAAATAATTAAATAAATGTGCTAAAACAGAGCAGGTTAAGTAGGTTATAAGGCACTAGGTGATGGGCCCACAGGCCTGCAAGCCAGAAGGCTGAGCTATCTCCTGATTCCCAATAAATCCAAAAAGGATCCAATACACCCTCCCCATTGCTGGAGCAAGTATGATGCCATAATGATGACACCAGAGAAGGTAAATGAACCCAAGCTAAAATGCTCTGGACTAAAACAAGCTAAAATCATATTAAAATATATCTAAAATCTAATGAAAAACTTGTTAGAAATAGCTAAAATATACGAAGAGACAAAATGTCGCCCACAACAACCACAGCAGGCCAAAGTTAAAGGAAATGTTGACAAAACTTTAAAACTTTAGAATAGGCAAATGGTCTAATTCATTTAACAGTTGTCATGATCTTGAAGAATGTCTTCAAAGCAATCAAAAGGAAGGGCATCCAGGAAGGAAACCACGTTGTCTGATGTCAGATCGATGACAGTATTGCAGATGGATCCACGGAGCAGTAGTGCACAGCAGCCTCAGGTGCAAGATCACCCGCAAGGGCAGCACCATCCAAAACACCTAAAGAAGCCAGAGAGTCTACCAAGGGCTGCTCGTAAGTGGCTT
The DNA here is from genome assembly GCF_031143425.1 of Pleurodeles waltl. Taxonomy (NCBI): domain Eukaryota; kingdom Metazoa; phylum Chordata; class Amphibia; order Caudata; family Salamandridae; genus Pleurodeles; species Pleurodeles waltl. Next base: position 1,069,538,890 of record NC_090448.1, read on the forward strand.
TGTGAATCAGCATCAGTCTCATGGGGCACAACCTTGAGTGCATGCTCATCGGGAACATCAGCAGTTCTTGGTCCACAGGTGCACTGGCAAAACAGCAAGGCACACCAAAGGTAGATGTTCAAAGAGGCACAAGGTGCAATGAAGGTCTGGTTGCATACACTATAAGACTGGTCGGAATGACAGTGACCAATTATGCTCCAATTCTTCCAGCAATGGAGCACCAAAGAACTGTACCATGCAATCATGGCACAGCTGTGCTTGTGGTAGTAGCTTCATTACTCCACTTAGCTTTAAAGGCACAACCACTGTGTATCAGTAACAACAGCAGCAGCATCCTGCTGATCAATGCCAAAGTCACAGGAAAACCACCAAACACACTGGAAAAGAGTGGATCGATGGCTGAAGGAGTGACTTAGAAGGCCGTCTAGAGGATGGACACAAATCCTGACCCAACAGCCTTAAAGAAGTGCACAATCCCTGTAGTGCTTGAAGCGTTTAATATTCTTGGTACCAGCTTTCCAAAATGCTTGGGGAAGTTGGTATTTAATAGGCATTGTATCTCAGCTGATGATCTTGCTAGCTGGAGAGCATACTTCTCTCTAGCCAATGTCAACATAACTTGTTTCTGGAACAGTAGCGCCTTTAGTCTGCTCAGCGTCTCATAATTTGCATTACTAGCATCAATGTGAGGCCATATCTCTGCTACTCCTATCTCTTGTGTGGGTGGAATAAAACATGTCCGCAACAAGTTACAATCTTAGAGACCGAATTACATAGGACATTTCTGGCCTCCTACTGCAACAGTTTTGTTCATTCAGCACCACATAACCTCCATTTGAAAGAATATGAAATGCTGGACAAATCAAAGGGATGGGCATACCTTTCAGAAAACAGGCCAGGTTTGCATCCTCCACATTGCAAAGGGCATGAAGGGACATCTGTTTGCAAATCACTGAATGACTAACAGTAGTCTCACATTCGCTTCCACTGAGAAAGACCTCTCTTTCGCCGTTCAGACATTTATATTCAAAGGGCAACTCCCACTCCTCTTTAATATAGCTATCCTAGCCACTCATATCTGCCCATGGCAAGATGTTTCAAGCATTTCGAAAAATGAAGGGTGGAAATGGGCAGATTTATAATGCCATGTAAGAGTCATACTGTCAATGGACTTTTTTGCAACCATGAAAGACAACTTTTCTAACTTTTCCATATGAAGCATGCTGAAACTTGCTTTCCTTTTAGTCACTGTCTGTTGTTCCCTGGAAAAATTAAAAGCAGCAAATAGGTCACTACTGTTAATATATTTCCATGAAATGCAGCAGTTTTTCACAATCTGTAGTGTCCATCCTAACTGCATGACGCAACGCAGTTGACTTTGTCCGTGGTGTAAAAAAGGCATGTCGTTCGGAATGATATCTATTGTAGATAGCACCATGTTATTAAGGGAGTATATTCTGTTGGGCAGTGTGTTCATGCTATGATCGACAACAGCTAAAGCCTTTTCAAAATGTTCCTTATCTATCTGTCTTAAACCTGCAGCTGCTTCCATTTGAGAAATGCTTCCAGATCTCATTGTATATGGCATAGATTTATCTTTTAGAGCGTGGCTTTCTGGGACCTAACAAGACATCTTGTAAGTCTGTGTCTTCATATAATGTATTAAGATGTTCATTAACTCCTGCTAAGGTTTTTAGTCTGTAACCATTGTTCGCACAGTTTGCCCACACTGTTGGTAGTAACTATACCCGAGTGTTGACCTGAGACAAAGCGAGGGTCCGGCTGGCTAATCTTGAAACCCCCTGAGGAATTAACAAACGCACCTGACACCCATTTGTGTCTATTGACCAAAATAACCACCGTCTGGAACTGGAAAGTGTAGAATAATAGGTACCAGCCTGAAACTTTGCATCTAATTCTTTATCTGTCATGTTGAGGAAGGCCTGCCAATTAGGGAAATTTGCCGTTGTGGGGATTCTGGGCATTTTAATTTCCTTCATTTGTGCTAACCCTAGGCAGGATGTCTGTTGAATTGCAGATGAATTGAACAGGAATAAGGAAAGCTCTAAATAAAGCTTCCCTCCCCCTGAATTTGTAACTTGTGTTCCCCATGCACTCATTACATCTATAGTGTTCTTCCAGTATTCGCATCTTTCAACTGCAAGTCAGGAAATCTGAATACATCAATTTTTGTGTTTGTTAGCAAAATGTTCATAATTTTAGAAGGTGGTAACTTGAAGTAGTATGATTCTGCATTCTTAATGTCATGCCCAGAAAATATGTGAATTTATCTGAATAATGCTGCTCCCCACGGGCAGAGTTGAGCAGTGTTCCCACTGTGTGTAGTTAAATACTGATCTGTGTCTAGTTGCTCGGTGCAGGTAGTAATGTCCCGAATTATTATAACAGAACATTTCCCTATAATTCTTTGTGCTAGTGTACACATCATCACTTTCAAATACAGTATAATCTTGCAATTTAGCTAGCACGAATCAACTGCTTGAACATCCCTGCCTTTCAGTCAAAGACATTTTGAACACATATCGAATTTGAATGACCTCAGTAGGCCCGTATTTATCAAATGGAACTTTATCCCATACAATCCCATCAGGAATTGGTACTGCTGAAATGTTTACAAGGGGGAAGTCTCTTCAGACCTATAGTGAGGAAAGATATGGAGTTAAGACTTCATCCACTGGCTCGACAGAAGAGCATTGAGGAAGATAATGACCATTTATAAGGAGAAAGAAAACAGTCACAAACCCAATCCATAATAGAAAGGCAAGCAATGTCAGGAATATCCACAGATAGTTCCCTGGATAAATTAAATAATTGTATTTAAGCTATATGTACAGCTTATGTGTCTTTGAAAAAGTTTCACTTGCATGTGCAGATAAAGTCAAAGAAATGTCATCAAGGTCGATGAGATAACCAGAAGCAGTTTCTTCAAACACAAGAGCCAGTGCACTACTGGTGGATGGATCCACTTCACGTGGATGTTCATAGTAGACGATGTTGTCTGTTTGTGTTCAATTGGAGTAGAAAACAGCCACATCTTCGACAGATGTCGGTGAAGTGGTAACAGGAATTAGCAAAAGCTCATTTCCTGCCCTCCCCAGGCATGAGGAAGTATTCCTAGCATTGCTGTACATGCTGTTGTAGTCAGAAGTGTTGTTGTTTCTTCTTTGAAGAGGTGTGTCCTGTTGGGTAGTGAGAGGGGGCTGGGAAGTAGCCAAGGGACCTCTGGGTCTACTGTGTAGGATGGGCCACATGATGTAGTTTGATGTTGTCAATGGAGATGGATCTGTTTATTTTGGAACCAGGCAGCAGTGGTAGGATGACAGTTCTGGTACCTTGTATTCCCAGGACTTGGGCCGGTGCTCTGTAGGATGGGCCAGATTCCTTCTTCACAGCAATCTTCTTGTGAACCAGATTCTCAACTTTAGGATTCAAGTCAGTAGAGGTTGTTGGCAAATCCCTTATTCCTAAGGCAGCAGCACTGGCGGATGAGTTACCATCACAAAATTGCTGAAGCTCCTGTAAGACAGTGATACATTCATTTAGGTCAAAAGGTGTATCTGCTGCCACCAAACAAGGGCCACCTAGATCTGGGACATACATAAGGAGTTTGTTCTCCCAAGAACTGTCTTTGCAGATTATTCAGTGCTCTCTGGACCCCATATAGGAGATGAAGCCAACTGCGGCCAGATCCTAGTACTCTAGCTGTTAAGGACTGCTTTAGATTTCGATTCCTCCTCTTCACAACCAAATTTCTCTGGGGATGGTAGGGTGAGGAGTAATAGAGTTGAACACCCATCGTCCTCACGGTGTCCCTGAATGCCTTAGAGGCAAAGGCAGGGCCCTGGTCTGAATGGAATGCTGCAACTGCTTTTGTACCAATAAAGATCAGCAGGTCTTTTATAACAGTTCAAACGTCAGCTGACCGCTGAGGCCATACCCACAGGAATCTAGAACAAGAATCCATAGCGACTAAAATGTATTTGTATGCACCATCAGATTGAAGGGGATCACAATGGTCCAGGTAAACACATTGTAGTGGCCTATTGGATACTAAGAGGGATATCTATGGTGGACATTTGATGTTTGAACCCTTTATCTGATGGCAGATGTCACAACAAAGAACATATTGCTTGGTCTGTTTATATAGACCTGGCCATCAGCAGCGTTTCTGTAAGAATATTACTGTGGCCACAACAGCAGCACGTGCAGAGACGACACCCTTATGTGCTGCTTTGATTAAATGTCATCTCTGGCCTCGGTTGGGGATCACTCGATCTCCCACCCCAGGAAGTGTTGCATAGGCAACATTTTGTGCACTGATGTAGTATGAATCTTTTTGTAGGGTATGCTTTTGGGAGAGGCTTGCCTTCAGCCAAAGCTTTCACAGCAGCCAAAAATTAATCGGAATCTCATGTGGGAATGAGTCACTGCAGCAGCAGAAGCCACAGCTAATGCGAATTTGGCTGTTTCATCAGTCAAAGTGTTGTCAATAACGTGTACTCCTACACTTTGGTGGCCCAGTGTGTGGACTACTTGAGAATTAAGTAGCTTATCCTTAAGATCAGCTACCCTGCCCCACAGTGTCCTTTGTTTTATGGTATTCCCCTTTGAGTCTCTGAACCCGTTCAGTCACCAATGATTAAGATAATCATTGTAGAACTGGACACAGTAATACGAATCACAGACAATCAATGTGAGTTGTCCTGGATATGCATGTTCTAGCAATAGACTAATGGCTTTAAATTCAGCCAGCTGAGTTGTGCAGTCCCATAGGGTCTGCATGTAGGTGTTGTGAGAGTGAAATATCCCATCCTTCATCACTCCACTCACATCTGGGCAAGTATTGCTGTTTAGTACATACAGCTGGTTGTGCTGAAACATCAGTGTAAATGACAGTATGATATCTTTCAAGTGGCTAGATGTCTAGAGGTGCGGGTTACTCCTGTTGGTTTTGGAGGTATCCTTGTGATTGAAGTTTTGACTCAAAGATGTAATCAACATTGGTGGCAGTCCAGGATGTTGCCCACTGAATCGAATGTCGATGTAATGCTTCATCGTTAGGAATGCTAGCTTTGGTGACGACCTCTAAGGCTGACACAGGGGTAACGACAATAATGCGTTTCCCTTGGGCAAGTGGCCTTTCTTTGACAGCCATCTGTACTGCAGTTAGAATTTTTTCTGTGGGTACAAAGCGTTGTTCTGCATTGGAATATAAATGTGATTTCTATCCTGTGGGCACTGTGACCCCTTCATTAAAGGTGACATAAGTGAACCCCAGGCACCAGGATTTATTCTGATGACCAAATTTGTTTTGTTCAATATCATAGGCTGAGATAAAGCCCTGTGCTGTTTTTGTAGCCTTAGGGCAAATGACAGAAGCGTTTTTGTGGGCCATATCAGAATGCACTCAGATCCCGACTTTCGTGTGTTGGCAGAAAAAGCAGTTGGATATATCCAAGGTTGATTTGTATTTATTACGCACTGTGTTGTTAATTCGTGCTGGGCTGTGTGAATTTTGTATTGCGTATGTGTATGTATGACTGTTTAAGTGTCTGTAATATATGACTTTTCTGTATGAATGGTTGGGTTTCAAAACGGGGAGTAATGGGCTACTCACTGCACAGACACAGGGCTCAATTATTCCCTGGTACTCGAGCTGAGTGAGGATGTTGGGGCTGAGGCTCGGGTGTAGACCTAATTGGTATTACACGGTCAGGGGAATTCTTATCCCAACCTATGTGGTTGCGGTAAAGCCAAGTTGACAGCGTAAGCTTGTTTTACCTCTTTTGAAACAAGATCAGAGAAAGAACGCAAAATGACATCTTCCCCATGTGGGAGCTTACGGACGTGCTTAGGTGGCCAGTGCCTTTCGGCTAGAAGGATATCACAACTGAGTTAATTCCAGAATATTACACTAATAGTGCGCTCTATATCTCTCTCAATTTGGATATTTAAATCATAAACCCTGTCGGGTGGGAGAATGCGCCCATCCACAGTCTTGACTGCAAAGAAGTCACTAGTTGCTGTCGCATCCAGATGATCTTTCAGACTCTGGCGACATATCATGACATTATGCTGCCCTAGCCAGAAGTGTCACTGCCCACGTCTCGTTCTTCAGCAATGTTCACAAGTTTACTGACATTTTTAATTGAAAGTGCTGCCACCTTTTTCTTTTTAAATTGTGGCTTTTGTTGTGGGGACTTGTCTTCTTTTTTGTCTGAAGACCACGGTAAGTCTTTCTTCTGTTTCAAATAGTCAGGATGTTGCTCTGACTGGCCCACTCTCTCGCTACATCTAGCCGGGGCATCCTGAAAGGAATGAGAGGGACACGAATCAGACACGAATCAGTATGTCTGTCAAGAGATTTCATCATTTCTCTATTTCTGAAATTGTATCTCCTTCTGGAGTTCTCTGAGTGTGGCGAGTCTGTCCTCTGACTTTGTCTGTCCTTAATTTGCTTTTGTTTATCCCAGCGCTTTTTAGAACCCTCCTGTGCTTGTTTTGTACCTTCCGTATGGGTATATTTCAGGCTTTTTCGGCTTAGCTCCCAAACTATCCTGTCCTATACTAGTATAGGTACCGGAAATAATTTTCAGTAGCAGTTTCTCCTGTTGCAAGTGTGGAATCTCTTAGAGCCTCTGGCGTATAGCCAACGCTACCGCTTCCCCTTTAATGTTATTTAGTATTATTGAGGAGGCTGCGTCAAAGTTACACATCCGTTTCTTCCCCAAATCTACGGCTGGAGTGGCCCTGTGTTCATTCTTAATTTGTTTTAGCACTTCCGGTAAATTGGCAAGTGTTGGGGTACAATGTGTGGTAGTATAAATTGCGATGAAAACTGCACCCCATCTGCCCCAGTCATCCACTGGGGTAACCATTTCAAATGGCAAGCACATTTTGAGAATTCTATGTCTTTCCTGTGGTCCCGTATGGGGAAACACAGCTTCCAGCTGATTAGTTTTCTGGGCTATCCAGAATCGAATTTTCTCTGTAGAATGTACAGTTTGTAGAATATTCCCAGTAGTGGCCAATTAATGTCCAGCGGGTGCTGGTGATGCTGGACTCGCTGGTTATATTTATTAAAAGTTCCCATTACCATCTGGCCAAGTTGCCTATATAGTTTTACCAGTTTAGTATAAAGATTGCACAGATCAGCTGCCTGCATGTTTTGTACACCGGGGTGCGGTGTTTTTGTGGCAATGATAGGCCACGTTGGTCCTACATTACCTAAGGGACCTAATCTCACTGGTTGTATTACGTGTGGTAGGGCACCATTAAACCAGTTATAATGTTCTTGATAAGTAATCGATATTTCAAGATACTGGTATGTTTGCAGCTCTGTATGTGTGGAATGTGTATGTTCTAGAGTCTTCCTCAGGAAAGGTGACCCAGCAATAGAATGCTTCTGTTTGGTAAACTTCATGAGCTTCTGCAATGAATGTAACATCCTGCCCTCATCTGATAAGCCATGCCCTATTGGGTGGAGAGTTAATGCATGCCTGACATTCTTGGGAATGTCTATGGCGTTAGCCATGTTGAACTGGGTAAGGAGATGAAAAATCAAATGGAGAGAAAGTCCCTCTGAGAGCTCAAGTTCAAACAACCTAGTTAGGTGCTCCCTGTTCAGCTGAGGAGGTTTTTTTCCCAAGACCACATATGTCTCTGTATAATGGTACTTAGTGTGCCTGTTGTGTGTGAGACAATACTCAGGGTGTCTGTAAATTAGTGCCAAAACACCATTGTTTGTGGTGCCATGTCATAGTCGGACTTTTGTTCTAGGCAAGACTGATGGTTTAGGGATGACAGCACTTTTGTTTGTAGGCAACTGGTCAATCCAACAACAAGTCGCAACTGTTGGCCCAACCCTCCCGGCGCACAAGAAGTACCTCACCAAAAACCTAAATAGTAAAAGGTGATTTGTGGCAGCCTTTACGCATGGACTCAAGAGTGCAACATCTCAGGGGAGTCGTGGTTAAAAGGAGATTACCCTTTTCTCACATTAGCAACAAGTCTCAGTCACACGCAGGCAATGAACGAGACAATAGGTTTTATCAACAGGACTGCAATCAACTATAAAATGCATTGGCTGCAATGATTAGGAGAAAGAACAATGCAAGAAACAGAATTGTAAAAACAAGAGTTGTGAATATTAAGACCCCACCATCTTGCAACAACATGAGATGTGAAATAGGCCCTAATACCCTAACATGATTAACCTAGTCTCTATCCTAAAGAGCGCTAGGTGTATTAAACCTAATCTGCCTGAAACATGTCCATGAGAAGAGCCCCCCCAACCCTGGTTGCCTTGGAATGAGGTCTCTATATCAGACTCTGTGGGGACACGAAGGCCTCAAGGCGACATGTAGCATAGATAGCATTGATGGCATCTGGTAGGAATCTCTCTGACAGCCTTGTCTGCGTGAGATGTATTTATACAGCTCTTTTATAACTCCTGCCACAGGTATCTTCCCAAACAATAGAGATGCTAGATAGCATGCTTGAGGTGGCAATTACATAAACAATTTCTGTCCAAAAGCATAGATAGCGTTGATGGCATCCTTCTGATAAACTTGTCTGCATGAGATGTATTTATACAGTAGGACCCCTGACACAGGTATGTTTCCAAAGAAGACATGCTTGGAGTGGCAATTACATAAACAATTATACAGTAGGACCCCTGATGTGGTATGTTCCCAAACAATAGATAAGAAGACATACTTGGGGTGGCAATTACATAAACAGTTTCCCTCCAACAGTACATTATGGCCCTCATTCTGACCTTGGCGGTCGGCGGAGAGGCGGCGGTCGGACCGCGAACAGACCGGCGGTATTAAAAATGGCATTCTGACCGCGGCGGTCACCGCCGCGACCGACCGCCACTTCCCCACTCCGACAGCCACGGCGGTCATGACCGACGGGCTGGAGTCTGCGCACTCCGGTCCGGCGGTCGACCCAAGACCGCCAACGGTATCATGACCCTGCTTACCGCCGCGGTTTCTGGCGTCCGGGAACCGCCATGCGAACCATGGCGGTAGGCACTATCGGGGCCAGGGAATTCCTTCCCTGGCACTGATAGGGGTCTCCCCCACCCCCCACTGCCCCCCCGAGTCCTCCCCCCACACCCTCCACCCCCCTGCCACCCCCCAGAGGTGGTACGAACCCCCTCCCCACCCCCACCCCGACATGCACATACACGCACCCCGACATGCACACACCCCCAACATGCACATATACACACCCCCTACACACACACATACACAACGGGGACACATACATGCCGACATGCGCACCCGCCGAACTACACACATTGCCCATAGGCACAGCAGCACTCCCCGCCCGCATGCACGCACTCACACACCCCCTCTACACACTCACATGCACACCCCCATGCACGCACACATCACACAACACCCCCCCACCCCCTCCCCTCACGGACGATCAACTTACCTTGTGCGTTGGTCCTCCGGGAGGTGACAGGAGCCATGGGGAGGTGACCGCCAACAGAAGACCGCCAACAGAAGACCGCCACACAGAAATGTGGGTCGTAATTCTGTGGGCGGTGTTCTGCTGGCGTGGCGGTGGAGGTTGACCAGTCTCCACTTTCCCGCCGACCGCCAGTGTGGCTGCTGGCGGTTTTCCGGCGGAACGCTCCCAGCGGTCAGAATGCGCACAGCGGCATACCGCCGTGGTCGGCGGTCTTCACCGCGGCGGTAACTCGGCGGTCTTGCGAAAAGACCGCCAAGGTCAGAATGAGGGCCTATGTCTCTGTCACACGTAAGTGGGAAAGAACATGATGTGAATACACACATATATCATTTGTCTTTGACCCTGATAATGACGCCTTCATGGAGTGGCACTGATAACGTGAAATCAAAACATCTTCTTAACTATAAACATAGCAGCCATGTTGGAAGAAATAATTAAATAAAAGTGCTAAATCAGAGCAGGCTAAGTAGGTTAAAACTCACTAAGTGACGGATGCTCAGGCATGCACGCCAGAAGGCTAAGCTATCTCCTGATTCCCTATGAAACCCACTAGAAAATCAGTGCATTTTTCTGCACAACTGATACTCCTAATCATAAATTTGCTGTTAACACATTTACAATCAAATTCAGTATACACCACATCCATTAATAGAGTCCATAGTTTAGAACAGTATGTAAATGTCAAACTTGTCAATCTACTCCTTGGCTGAATTGTACACAGAGAGGTTATTGTGACAAGCATATAGACTCCCATTTCTGTCATAGTTTGCATTTCCTTTAATTTACCACATTTTCATTCTCCCACCGAAGCTTTAAGTATAAATGAAAACTACATAATTTCATAAACATGTATCCCAACTTGGGCAATATAGTTATTTCGCATTCTTTCAGTGTTATCAGTAGTTGAGTTTCTAAACACCCAAGAATAAGACTTAGGGCCATAATTTGCTTCCAAAAACGGCAGCTACTTCAGCAGTAGTTTTCAGCCTGGGGTAAATATTGATTAAAATTATATAGTTACTTCTACATCCCCTAGTTACTCCAGACCTAACTTGACATACAACTTTGTAACTGGCAGCATGTGTAGCAATTTCTTATCACTAGAGGAAACAACTGATAAACCAGAGAAGCCACATCACCTTCAAGCACTAGGCCCATTAGCAGTGGTTCATCAAGTCCATAGGTTTGTGTATAAATGTATGCATTGATAGGTTCATGTATGTGCCTTGTGGATAGCAGCATTATACCCATAAAAGAAGTGGAACATTGTACAATGTGTAAGACAAAGATATTCTCTATCAATGATAGCCAGGTTCCTGGGAGCTGAATAGTACTATTACTGTGTTGTGCTGTAGTATTTTTTAAAGAGGCATATCATCAACTTGTTCCTAAACTGGCACAGTGTGGGTGTTACTGGTGGAGTCAGGGTGGTTGTTGCAAATCATGGATGCATTGAAAGAAAAAGCCAGTTGTCAGGTGACCTGGCTGCAGGTGTGCTGAGATCGTCCAAAGAAGGTGAGCTTGCCAGCTAAGTCATTGTGTGCCCTTCATAGTTACAATCGATGTAGTCATCATTCTGTAGGCCACAAAGACCTGACACCATTGTAGCTCAGAATAATGATGGTATGCATGCAATGTTAAGTTATCTTCATAAACTGGGACATGACTGTCCATGTGTAAAATGCCAGTATGGAGGATCCCTGCTGCTCAGTCCATGTCAAAGAGTAAAATACCTATGTTTTTAAAAGAAGGGATTTCAATTAGTTGGTGGGCAGTACATCTAAAAAGGGGATCTGCAGTGCTTAGTGTGGAAGTGTTTGTGGTAATATCTCTGGTACCATTTATTCTCCTGTTCTGGAAGGAAAGCCCACTCCAGCTTGTAAGATCAGAACCTGTGATAACCTTTTAACCCTCCCGGAAGTCTTTAGGAAACCCAGGATCTCCAAATGGTGAAGATTTGCAACTTCCATTTTAGCACTTTAAGACTTCTCACTATGTATCTCTCTCTGTGACCTACAAATGTTCGGCAGGAAGAGCAATTTTTTCCCAAGACTAGAATTTGGCAAATTCAGGTGTTTGTGATTTGTCTTAAAGAAACTGCAAACTACAAGCATGCACAACAAAAGTAGACAGTTTAGCTTAGATTTCAAGATCACATTACACCATCCTCTGTTTGACATTGGTTGTCAGTAAGCAGCCAAACTGTTTTTACAATACCTGCTTAATGAACACATAAGTCTAAATGCAGCTCTTTCTCTGAGAAGCAAGATGAAATATATTCCTATCCAGAGGACTTATGTCATGATAATTAGAGGAAAGAGCTCAGTTATATTGTCCCCTCTTCTTAGGAAAAATCTCTGAGGTGCTCTTCATATGATATACATTATTTTGAGGTTTAGAATTGTTGGACCTGATAGCCTTAGGGTGGTCACCCCTAACTTTTGGCCTGATTCCCTCCACCTTTTGTACACTGTTTTTGCTGGTTTTAGGACTTCGCACACTTTACCACTGCTAACCAGTGCTAAAGTGCATATGCTCTCTCCCTTAAAACATTGTGACATTGGATTATACCCAATTGGCTTATTTAGTTTACTTATAAGACCCTAAAAAAGTGCACTATATGTGCCAAGGGCCTGTAGATGAAATGCTACTAGTGGGCCTGCATCACTGATTGTGCCACCCAGTTAGGTAGCCCCTTAACCATGTCTCAGGCCTGCCATTGCAAGGCCTGTGTGTGCAGTTTCACTGCCAATTCGACTTGAAATTTATAAGTACTTGCCAAGCCTAAAACTCCCCTTTTTCTACATATATGTCACCCCTAAGGTAGGCTAAGCTAGGGTGCTATATAGACAAAAGGCAGGATATGTACCTGTGTAGTTTACATGTCCTGGTAGTGTAAAACTCCTAAATTTGTTTTACACTGCTGTGAGGCCTGCCCCTTTCACAGGCTAACATTAGGACTACCCTCATATACTGTTTGAGTGGTAGCTTCTGATCTGAAAGGAGTAACAAGGTCATATTTAGTATGGCCAGAATGGTAATACAAAATCCTGCTGACTGGTGAAGTTGGATTTAATATTACTATTTTAGAAATGCCACTTTTATAAAGTGAGCATTTCTCTGCACTTAAATCCTTTTGTGCCTTACAATCCACGTCTGGCTAGGTTTAGTGGACAGCTCCCTTGTGCATTCACTCAGACAGTCCCCAAACACAGGATGCTCAGTCACTCTAGCACACATCTGCATATTGAATAGGTCTTCCTGGGCTGGGAGGGTGGAGAGCCTGACACTTACATGTCAAAAGACAGTAGCCTGCCCTCACCCAAAGGCCTGCCACACCCCCTACTGGGACCCTGGCAGACAGGATGGAACTGAACCTTGTGCACTTCTAAGCCACTCTTTGAAGGATCCCCCACTTCAAAGGCACATTTGGGTATTTAAGCAGTGTCTCTGACCCTACCAACTCAGACACTTCCTGGAGAAGAAAAAGTGAACCAGAACCTGCAACCTGCAAAGAAGAACTGCCTGGCTGCCCAAAGGACTCACCTGGACTGCTTTTCTGAGAAAGACTACTGCCTTGCTGTTGCTCTGCTGCCTTGCTGCTCTCTGGCTGTGCTGGGAAGTGCTCTCCAAGGGCTTGCATAGAGCTTGCCTCCTGTTCCCTAAAGTATCAGGACCAAAAAGACTTCATTCCTGAAAAAGAACTCCATGTGCGGCACAAATGGACGCACAGCCTGCATCGCAGTAAGAAATTCACTGCACGCCGAACCAGAATGACGCAGCCTGACTTCGCAAGGAGAAGATCGACGCAGCACCAGCGTTGCAACCAGAAATTCAATGCACAGACCACTGGATCAACGCAAAGCCGGAGTGACGAAGCCCAACTTCCTGAGAGGAATCAATGCAGCACCTGCCGTAGAACTTTCCACACATCGCCCACTGGATTGACGCAGCCCCTGTGACTTCGTCCTGCAAGCGCTGGATTTCAACGCATCGTCCCCAGATTGTCTGAAAACCCTGCAACCCGAAAGGGATCCAAGTGTGCACGCCAGAAATCGACGCAAAGTCTTCCCTGCATGGAAAATAAACGGCGCATCATCTGTGTGCGGCTGGAGAAATCGACGCTCACCTCCCAGTTTTCCACACATCTCCTCCTCTGCGGTCTCTTGCAGAGAATTTGAACGCAAACCTGGTACTTTGTGCTTGCAAGAAACACTTGTTGCTTTTTAAGAGACTAAAGACACTTTGGCGGTCATTCTGACCGCGGCAGGCGGCAGTAGCTGCCCGCCACGCGGTCACCGCCATTTGGCCGCTCCGCGGTCAAAATACCGCGGCGGCCATTCTGACTTTCCCGCTGGGCCGGCGAGCGCCCGCCGGCCCAGTGGGAAATGCCCTGCAACATAGAAGCCGGCTCCGAATGGCGGTGTTGCAGGGGCGCGACGGGTGCAGTTGCACCCGTTACGATTTTCACTGTCTGCTAAGCAGACAGTGAAAATCATGCTGGGGCCCTGTTAGGGGGCCCCTGCACTGCCCATGCCAGTGGCATGGGCTGTGCAGGGGCCCCCAGGGGCCCCACGACACCCGTTCCCGCCATCCTGTTCCTGGTGGTAAAAACCGCCAGAAACAGGGTGGCGGGAAGGGGGTCGGAATCTCCATCAGCGCCGCCATGGAGATACAGCCCAGACAGGGGAAATCCGGCGGATCCCCTTTTCTGACAGCGGCTTTACCGCCGCGGTCAGAATGGGCAGGGAAGCACCGCCAGCCTGTTGGGGGTGCTTCCGTGGTCCTCCGCCAGGGTTGGAATGACCCCCTTTATATTATTTTTACAGTGATATTACAACATATACTAATTGCATATTGATCGTTTTGACCTGCATTTTACCAGATTATATATTTTCTAAACACTGTGTAGTCTATTGTTGTGTTCTACTGTGTTAGTGCAAGATTTATTGCACAAATAATTTATACATTTCCTTCTAAGTTAAGCCTGACTGCTCAGTGCCAAGCTACCAGAGGGTGGGCACAGGATAATTTGGACTGTGTGTGACTTACCCTGACTAGAGTGAGGGTCCTTGCTTGGACAGGGAGTAACCTGACTGCCAAACAAAGACCCCATTTCTAACAAAAAGTATAAGATGATCATTGCATTTCATAGACAATGGAGGTCTCTACTTTTCACCTCATTAAAGACTAGATACTATGACAGATATATTATAAATAGAATGGACAAAGAGAGGATCATCATTCAATGAAGGCTAAAAACTGGTCCCATTATTACACTGTCAACCATTCAGTGGCCACTTAGAAACAAAGTTAAAACACCTATGTCCGAACAGACTTTTGGTAAATAGTCTTTTGAACTAGGTACATTCTTGAGGGTCACCCCCAAACTAGTTGCTTACACATTCTTATTTCCAGAATCCATTTCTGTTGGCTTTTAGGACTCTGCACACTTTACCACTGTGAACCAGTGCTAAAGTGTTTGTGTTCTCTCCTTAAAACATGGTGAATTTGGCTTATACCCAATCAGAATGTTTAATTTACATGCAAGCCCCTTGTAACATGGTACTCTATGTATCCAGAGCCTCTAAATTAAATGCTACTAGTGGGCCTACAGCACTTATTGCGCCACCCACCTAAGTGGACCGTTATACATGTCTCAGGCCTCCCATTGCAGCCTATGTGTGAAATTTTAAGCACCATTTCTACATGGCAAAATAAACCTTTTACCAAGGCCAAACTTTCCTTTTTAAGACACATAAGTAACTTCTAGGATAGGCCCTGAAGGCAAAGTACAGTGTATTTAAGAAGACGTGTACCTTAAAGTTTTACATTTCCTGGTAGTGGAAAAACGCCTAAATTTGTTTTTCACTACTGCAAGGCCTTTGTCTCCCATATGATAACAATAGGATACTTTATTATTACATTTAGTAAGTGATAACTTTCATTGGAGAGCAGGAAGACAGGTCATGTTTGGTGTCTAAAGAATTGTAAATAAAAGACTCCTTTATGGTAAAGTTGGATTTTTAGTCACCGTTCTGAAAATGCCACTTTTAGAAAGTTGGCATTTTCTTGTCCTAACCATTTAGTGCCTGCAGCCTGAGCCTGTGTCACATTACTAGGTACAACTGGCAGTTCATCTATGTGTATTGCCCCCAGACAGGGAGACACAGGAAAGATAGGTGTTGGCAGGATGGGCCACTGTGAGAAAGTCTCTGCCTGCGCAGTCTAGGAAAGGGTTTGCCACTAGCCTTTTATTAGTCTAACTCGGGAAGGCAGGACATTCTAAACACCTTGTGAGGTGGACACCTCTAGAAGCTTCTCCTACTTCAAACTGGACAAGATATAAATATTGGACCTCAGACACCAACTCTTCCGTAAGCAGCTGGACCTTTGAGACACTATGCCAGGAAAAAGGACTGTTATGATGCTGAAAAGGACTGACACCCTGTTGGACTGCTGCCCTGTTGTACTGACCTGCTGCCCGTTGCCCGGGATGAGAAGGATTTGACCTGAAACCTGTTTCCAGGACTACCAGAGTGACTCCAAGGGCTAGTCTCTTGTAACCAGCACCTTGATTCTGCAGCTGTGAGTCCTACCCTGCCATGTGGTTTCCCTTCAATCTTGGAACCTTGCAAGTGGGCCTGAAGGTGGACTTCCAACCTATCTCTGGACCACAAAGAACCAATAGATTGTCTCTGCTGTGTGGATTTTCCCAGGGCCAGGACTTCGTATTACCCTTGCATCTCACAGCCTTATCTGAATTTCCACTGCACAACACATGCCCAAAGTAGTCCCTCACATTGCAAGCCCTTCGTCAATAGCATTCTTGTCAAAACGCATCACAATCCTCGCTGCTTCTTCAGAACCAACTGGTTTGTGATGCTTCCTGCATTGCAAGCTCCCTCCCCAATGGTCTCCTTGACAATGATGCAGTACCTTGAATCGCAGCCTTGCAGTTCCTCTGGACTGATACTGTCCAATGCATTTCCAACCAGGACCTTGCATGGCCTTGGCTGAGTGGCCTATCTTTGATATGGAGCTGTGCAACACTCCACAACCAGAAATTAAGGTCCTCTTGTTCAACTGGCCTAACTGAGTCCCTGTAGCTCACCTGCATCACAGTTGCAATGAACTGTTGACTCTGTCCCGGTCTAGCGTGACCAGATGGCCACAGTTGGTACTTTGTGCTTTTTTGTGCTACTTTCACTGAAATCTTTAAACTTGCATATCTCTGGTTCTGCTGATTGGACGTTTGTTGTTTGGTCTTATTCTAATTATTAAAGTGCATTCTCTTTTTCTAAATTGGTGTGGAATTTTTCTTATGTTTTCATGTTATTACTGTTTGAAGTGTTACACAAATACTTTATGCATTGCCTCTACAGTAAGCCTCACTGCTTCATGCTAAACTACCAGACGGTTGGATCTCAGGTTAATTTGGGAATTGTTTGTAGCTTCACCCTGGCAAGGATTATGTCTGCTTCTTGAGTAGGGTTTCACCCCCTCAACCAGTAACTTAGGGCCAGATGTAGCAAAGGTTTCTACCCATTCTGTGTCTATGGGAAAAAGTGTTCGTACATATGGCCCCTAATTTCTTACACAGGTCCAGTTGTCACTCCATTAAAAGGACTCTTGCAGCTTCTTATTTCTCCGTAGTCGAATAGGACGCATAGGATGTCATCCAACTGACCCTTGAAGTTTACTTATTAGTCTTAGCTGCAAGTCAGAGGAGGAGCAGCCCTTTGAGTCTCTTTACAGGTTACATAAAAGAGTTTTGGTCTTCTTCTGTTCCGCCACAGGTAGCTCAACTTTTTATGTAGTTGGACAACACCAGAATGGATCCAAGAAATAGCCCTGCGTCCCAAATACTAAGAGGTATTATATTGTATTTTACATATTATTGATGTAATTTCTCAATAGTAGTTATGTAGTTCAATGTTTCTTGAATGTAAAGCCCCAAGGTATGGCTATAAAACACAGCAGCTAAGCACTGCTATGCAAAGTGAGTGAAAGAATGGTTGAATTATTTGTATTTCAGCACTGGCAGTTTCCTTATGAGGCATTGCCACACATGAGAGCAGGATGGGCCACCCAGGTTCTCTGTGTGTACTGCAAGCTCGAGGGCTGCTTTCCAGGCTGAATGGGATGCCATGATCCAAACCACAACTTCATCATCACCTAATTATTGCTGCAGCATCTGGCCAGTGTTCACACCTGAATATGGTGGCTGCATGCTCACTCAAAGCAGCATTTTTATTATGTGTACCAAGGCTGGAAAAACACATTTATAAAATGATGCTGAGCAATTATCAGTTAACATATCTGTAGAAGGTTGCATGTATCATTGACCCGGATTGCAGGCTAGAATGTGGGCTCTCTCTATTCCCTGTAGAAAGGAGCACTATTTTGGAACGAAGGCTTTTGTCTATGCAGCAGCTTTTTACTAAGCATCAGGAATGTGATATTGGCACACAGAAGTAGCCCACGCCCCTGTAGTTACAAAGATATATATCTATAATGGCCCAATCTAGCATCCACTGGTAGCTTTTGCAGCTCCTGCCTTTGCAAGTATGAGAATGAGGAGAGAAGAAGGCTCTTGTCTGGCTTAAGGCCTTGACACAGTGAGTCAAAATAGTTTATGGCATGACAGCACTACTATTCACTCACAAATGCTAGCAATTCTGGCTTGACAATGGTGTTATACAAATCTAGGCAATGCTGGATGCTTGTCAGTGGTCATGTGTGTACCTTGGTAATGAGCATGCTTGCATTGGCATGTTGGTCTGCAGACAGAAGCAATTTAGGAACTACAGTGGCAAAGTGTGTTTTCATACTAGTTAAAATAGACACTTATACTATAGCAATACACATAGCCTAAAAGATACATCCAATATTAGAAGCTTCAGGCTACATTGCAAGTACTCTATACCCATCTTAGTACCCGTAACAACTGGCAAGGTCACAACAGCTCCCTGACACATTGAGCTGTCATCTGTCATCTGCATCAAAGAAAAGAACTACATTGTTCAGCCTTGGTGAGCGCAACTCAATGGTTGACATTTTGAGACATTCTGGTGCTGGATGGTATACTATATATAATACTTTGGATTCTGAAATCCCTGTATAAAAAAAGTCTCTAATTTCTTTATAATCAGTGACTTGTGACACCCATTTGGCGATTATAAAGAAAAGACGTCAAAGGTCAACTGTAGCAACTTATTTTAGTTGAATACTGACATCACAATGCTTGCTGCCATCAGCTGAGTGAAAATGGAGTTCAAGTAACAAAGCATAATTGAAGTGACTGTTTATAGAATTAGTGTGCTATGTTTTTCCCTCCTGGTTGAGTGACAACCAGGAGGGAGATAGTAAAGGCATCATGTTTAGTTTTTCCACTCCTTAGATAATTAGAGAAAGTTGAATCTGTCTGCATGTTTCTACATATTCCAAGCTAATGTGCCTTTATTTCATAAACAACTGACTAGTATTAAACTGGTTCTAATATTTTCTTGCAACAAATATCAGAAAGTTATTTTTTTAATGTATTACATTTTGCACTAGAGACTCCGGCCCTCATTATAACATTGGCAGCAAATTCCGCCTACTGCGACGGCCGCCAACATACAGTTGCCACGGCTACCAACCGTCCACCAAAATATGATCGTAGCCCGAATTCTGCCACAAGGCTAGTGGAATTCCAGCTACAGTCATGGCGGCGGATGGTGGTAAGGTGACTATGCTGCCAGAAGCAGCGCCACGCCAGTAAAACGCCGCCAACAGTATCATGAGCCATGATACGGCCTGGCAGTGTTCTGCTGGCGGATGCTGCTGCTGGCAGCAGTACCACGTCCTGTCTCCTGCCGGAGGACCCCCGGCAAGCAGGTAAGTTGGGTTCTCCAATAGGGGAGGGGGCGGGGTGTGTTGTGTGTGTGGGGGGGTTGTGTGACTGTGTGTGCGTGTATGCGGGTGTGAGGCGTGTGTAATGTGTGTATGCATGAATGGGTGTGAGTGCACGTGTATGTTGTGTTGTGTGATTGCATGTGTGCTAGTATGTATGTTTGTGAGTCTTGCTGTATGTGTATGAATGTATGCATGTGTGGGGGAATGTGGGTATGAATGTGTGTATGAGTGTGTATGTATGTGCGTGTAGGTGTGTGTATGTCGGGGGGCCAGAAGGGGGAGGGTGCAGGAGGGCTCTGGGGAGGGTGAGGGGAGCGGGAGACCCCTATCAATGCCAGGGAAGGAATTCCCTGGCACTGATAGTGCCTACTGCCATGGTTTTTGTGGCGTACAGAAGCCACAGAAACCATGACGGTGGGCGGTGTCATAATGCCATGGGCGGCTGTTAGACTTTTCATCCTTGGCGTGGTCTCCCTTAACTTTTTGCCTCTGTTTCCCAGGATGTTGATGTGTGCAGGACTCTGATTTTGCTGTTTTTGTTACTCTGGGCACTTTACCACTGCTAACCAGTGCTAAAGTCCAAGTGCTCCTTTACAAAGTGTACCCACTTGCCATGCCTAAACCTTCCCTTTTCTTACATATAAGACACCCCTAAGGTAGGCCCTAGGTAGCCCCAAGGGCAGGGCGCAGTGTATGATTAAGGTAGGACATATAGGCCCTCATTACAACCCTGGCGGTCGGCGGAACACTGGTGGTAACACCGCCAACAGGCTGGTGGTGTCCGGCAGCGTATTATGACCGTGGCGCTTTCGCCACGGTCATACCGCCGGTCCCGCCAGTATACCGCCAGGCTTCAGCCAGGCGGTCAAAACCCCCAGGGTAGCGCTGCCAGCAGCGCTGTCCTGGGGATTATGAGTCCCCAACTGCCAGCCTGTCCATGGAGGTTAACACCGCCATGGAAAGGCTGGCGGTAAGGGGGACTCGGGGTGCCCCTGGGGGACCCTGCACTGCCCATGCACACGGCATGGGCAGTGCAGGGGCCCCCAGGCACAGCCCCATCGTGCATTTCACTGCCTGAATTATAGGCAGTGAAATGCGCGACTGGTGCTGCTGCACCCACTGCACATCAACAGTGCTGCCTGCTGGGGTGTAGTCTACATTACCTGATGAGCCATCTGTGCTAGGAGGGAGGGGAGGGGAGGTGTGGTCACTCACACCTGAAAGGGCTGTGCCTGCCCTCACACAATGCAGTCTCCAGCTCCCTGGTGAGTGTCTGGGGCCTGGCCTGGGCAAGGCAGGATTTCACATTCAAGAGAGACTTTGCTTTGAAGTAGGCCTACTTCAAAGGAGAAAATGGGTATAAGAAGGGCACCCCAAACCACAGATTTTAGAACACTTCTGGAAACCAAGAGGAACCTCTGCCTGGAGAAGAGCTGAGGAAGAAGAGCTGCCCTGCCTGTGACTGTGCTTTGTGGAGCTATCCTGCAGTTGCTGCCTCTGCCAGATTAAGAGGGGAAAGACTGGACTTTGTTTGCCTTCCATCTTGTGAAGATCTCCAAGGTCTTGATTTAGAGCTTCCTTCCTGTTGTTTGAAGTCTTAGGGACAGCAAAGACTTCTCTCTGTCAGCACCTGGAGTCTCTGGAGAGACTCCTACTCTGCCAAGTGGTGCCCATCCAGTTCCTGGGACCCTGAAAGGAGAAGCTGGCAGCCCAAGAGTGAGAAATCACACAGAACTCCGTGCTGGGAAAAGATGAACGCGACTCTGATCTGCGGCTGGAAAATCGACGCACCGCCGGCTTCGCAGCTGAAATTCGACTCTCCCCTGCAACGCGACCCAAAGATCAACGCCCGGGGCTGGAGAAACGAAGCACAGCTTCGCTGACGGAGGCTGGTGAGATCGCAACCTGCGCTGCGTGGTTTTCGGATCATCGTGCAGCTGGATTTCCGACGCAAACACTGCTGTGCGTGTAAAAATGAAGCAAGGCTTGCCCAGACCCGAGAGTGCTGGCAGGATCGACACATTGCTCTCCTGCAGAGAGAAGAAATGATGCACGCCGACCTGACGAAAGGAGAAACAACACAAGGTCTTGCTTGGGGGGAAATCAATGCATCGCCAGCCCTTTTTGATGCACACTCACCTGAGTGGGGTTATTTTTGACGCACCCAAGGTATATTTTCATGCTATTAGCGTTAGTGTGTGTTTAAAATTACATGAAGACTCTTTCTGCATTTTTAGTGATAACTTGACTTGTGTATTGTGGAGGTTTGTCGTTATGGTCTTGTTTTGTTTAGATAAATATTTTCTATTTTTCTAAACATGTGTTGTCATTTTGTAGTGTTTTCATTAAGTTACTGTGTGTGTTGGTACAAATACTTTACACCTAGCACTCTGAAGTTAAGCCTACTGCTCGTGCCAAGCTACCAATGGGGTAAGCCGGGGTTAGCTGAGGGTGATTCTCTTTTACCCTGTCTAGAGTGAGGGTCCTTGCTTGGACAGTGGATAAACTGACTGCTAACCAAAGACCCCATTTCTAACAGCGGCCTAGTGATCGCTGTGGCGGTCAGTGGGTTAAATTGGCAGTTTGGCTTTGGCCTCTATCACACCGACCACTGGGGTCGTAATGACCCCCTCTGTGTTTAATTTCTATGTTTCCAACATGTTCTCTCTTTTATTTGAACGTGGTACAAACTAAGGATTTAAATGAATTGTGGGAAAAGTGGTAGTTTGACCTAGTATTAATAGGAATACAGTACCTACTGCCATACATGATAAGGATATCACAAGTCACTTTGGAGTTCCAAACCCTTATAAAGGAAGTCAGCCTTGGGCCTCTTCTTCTCTGCAGTTATGGAAATCCTCGTGACTTGCAATATACTTATAATGTATGGCAGGAGATACTTTATCCCACATGTAATCAGTAGAACAGAAAGGTTTGATGGACTTATTACCGGCACAGGAACAGGTAGAAACAGCATTATCTGATACAAATTGTTAAATTATTCATTTTTCTTTCACCTTTAGATTTGGTATCATCAATATTCTGCAAGGCAAGCTGTATGACAGAGGCATTGCAATTCGTGTTGCATATATATTTGCTTTCAGTGTTTTTTCTTACTTGGCACATACTTTCTTTCTCGTAACATGTTTGATTTACTGCTTTCGAGAAACAGTTTGGGTACTCTGGGGGACAAAATATTAAAATATTAGAAAAGACCTTTACTTCCCCTGCAGTACTGCTGTCCCCGTAACATCCTCCCTAGAAAGTGTTGTGTTTGCTGACTTCACTCTCTCCCATGGTGGTCTTCGGTACTGCTTTCAGTATTTTTGCCAGGTTTGGTCCCGAGTGCTACAAAAGCTTAATCGGATTAACAGCTTTCTATTGACATTCTCGAAAACTGTGAAAGCCCGACCAGCTTCTATTCTGTTTTACAAACCCGAAATACCTACTTATTATTTCATCCGCTCTGTCCCTAATGCACATTTTAAAATCGTGCACTACATTACCTATAATTTTTACCAGTTCTTCATGTCAGTACACCATCCTCAGCAATTAAGAAACAGAATAGGGATGGAAAATGTACCTCTCCCTCTTCATTAGTGCCTGGTTCCCTCTGCTGATCCATCTGGCGCTTTCTGAAGCAAATGGCTCGTTTTCACTGCAACAGCCTTTTTAATTTCCATTGCAGACATCCAGCCATTTCCAGTGAAGTATTATGTGATCTCCTTTCCCTTCTATTCTGAAAGAAATATCCATTTGCATGGCCAAATCCAGCTCTGAGCATTTGGATGGAAGACTGGAGTAATGAATACGAATTACATTTTCATCTAATATGAGGCAATTGCGTGCGCGTTGGTATATCAGAAGACCAAATGTATTCATTTCCCATCCTTTCCCTTCACACAACACAATAAAAAAGTCTACTGAAGACACTTTGAAATGAGATATTATGCAGATGACGGGCATTAGAGGCCTTCGCATATTGATAACGGTATTCTTTCGAAATGACAGTAATATAAATTTAATTTGGAGATTTTGCAATATTCTCCAATTGAGGCTGACCCAGTAAATTAGAAGATTATTAATATTTGAAAATGCCTCTGCTGACTGTTTATTGAAAATCAAGCCACATACATCTAGGTGAGGAGACAGGAGCATGTCCCATATCTTATTAGAAAAAGCAGTTTCTTTATTAAACGCTATTTATATCGAGAAAGGAAAATGATTTATGTTTAAACATTTTAAATTAGTTTTTATATAGGAACAATTTAGTTTAAATGCACAGATTCGGTGACGTCAGAGGGTACTTGGCAAAGCTGTAACTCATATGTGCATCCCCAGTAAAGATCTAAACAGTCCCAGTAAAGCAAAGGATAAGCAGGCAATCATTACTAAGGTAATACGAATGGTCCAAGGCTGATGTAATAAAACTACATTTATTTTGGACTCTGTATATGTTAAAGCATTCTTCCTGTCCAGTATTGTTTTTTCAATCATGTAAGTGATATTGCAAGCACTAAAACTTGTTTGACTGTTGCTGTGTGCTTCTGGGGCTTTTGTGTCCATGTGCTGCAAATTCACATGCACAAAATAAACCCATAGTGGAGCTCAGTGAGTGATGGTTGTAATCAGATGCCGATGTTGCAGCCGTGCTAAATAAAGCGCTCTTTCTTTTGAACATTTGTAATTTGCTCCCATCATTTCTGTGTTAATCTCCTCCATGCCTAGTTGAAGGCCAAGAGTGGTGGCTGCAAGGCTGGCTTTAGCACTGATGGCACCCGGCGCAACAATCTTTTTGGCACCCCCAGGAGCTCCTTCTCCACAGCATATAGCTGTTTGATTGGAGTTCATAGGTCACTGTGCTATAACATGATTGTAGCTTATGAACTCCAAGTAACAAAATGATTTCTGTGAGAAAAGCAGTAACCCACTGAGCTATCTATTAAAAATATAGTTCTGCCTTATACTTGTTATTTGCAGAAGGCATACTAACCCTCTATTATACTTGATGAGTCAAAACTGCCACTAGACGAAACTCTGATCTAATTCCAGCAGGAATATCAATCACCAGTTATTTGTGCATGTTTATTGCTATATGAAAACTGCTAGATGCACAAAGAACTCTGCAGCAAGTGCCTTTAAATCGGTAAGTTATTTCTAAACACAGCTTACTGCCCTAAAGCTGATCGTGGGTGGTTGTGTGGCAATTAGCAGGAAGCAGGTTCTTCCAAGGAAAATCATCAGTCATTTTGGATTTGGTGACACCCTTGCGGCTGAAACAGTGATACGCAGAGACGTACAAACAATGATATGTGATTGTTATTCCTCTGTCAAGCCAGAGATTCAGTTAAAGTAAGTGACAACAGCTTTCTGTTTCTATGTTTTGTTGAGTGTTCTGGCACAACATTTATTATTGTCTATTGTAATTATTATTATTATTATTATTATTGTTACTATTATTATTATTACTTTTTACATTTGTATGGTCCACTGCTACCTCACTAGAACATCTTGGCATTGCAAAATCATATGGGAAGGAGGAGAGGTGAGGAAACAACCACATATTTTTTCTAGATTGGTAATTGTTAGCCTTAACTGGATTAACCTAGGGGTGACTGTCTTAACGTTTGGCCACCCAATAGGAACTAGCCACTTTAGTGCTCTCTCGTGAGGATGGGACTTTAGGAGTGGAGTGTGCACTCTGGAACATAATGTTTGTTTAAGGGGGGTCTTTTTTCTGAAGCATGTGGTGACTCGTAAGGAAAGTCTTATAAACTGCTCTTTTTTCGGCTACAAGCCAGTGAGGAGCATGTTAATGATGAGACATAGAAGAACGATATGGAAGACCTACTAAGATTCTAGTAGTAGTGTTGTGAATAAGCTGAAGTTTGGCTAATGAAGTCTTTGGTAGTCCTGAAGGTAAGGAGTTGTGTTAGAAATTAGGGCTATAATTGCCAGAGATGTGCACTCTGTCAAACTAGGGACCACAATCCTAGTCAGGGTAAGTAATAAACACGCTAAAAGTGTATCTGTGCTCACCCTCGGGTAGCTTGGCATAGAGCAGTGTTTTGTTTCACTAATGACCGAGCTGAAACACTCATGCACTGACAAAAATCTCTGGAATACGCTTCTTAGTCCAAAAAAGACATTTATTATTTCACTACACAAGGTTCCTAAAGGGAGATTAGCATGTTGAAAGCACACATTTAAAATTGTCAATGCAATGAAACGAAAACATACACAAATGATTCTCCACTTCAATATACACAGCGAATATATGTATCTATATTATAATGCAAAGTAAATAATGAATTAAAAAGTATGCATGAGGCAAGAGCAAAACTCCTTCATCCCTCTCCTATCAGCTTCAAATCGCCAGATCCCAGAATCGATCGAGGAGAGCAAGATCAATTATCCTCACGGTAAGGACTCCAGTGTTTTGGATGCACCTGATATCTGCTCCGTTCCCGGGCCCTCTGGCTTGGCCTCTAATACTTTAAACAAACAAGAGAGAAAAATTCCAGACTTCCCTTTCCCTGCTGAAGTTTAGTTATTCAAAAAATTCTGATTGCTTTCGGCTAGTTTTGAAAATAAAAAGTCAGGATGTGGCCACAATCCCAAGGTCATAATCCAAAACAAGGCTGTTCCCTGTCGTCCCTGCAGAAGTTTAGTTATTCAATAAGTGGTCATTGCTTTCGGCTAGCTTTGAAAATAACACGTCGGGTTGTGGCCACAATCCCCAGGTGATAATCCAAAATAAGGCTGTTCACTGCCATCTGAGTACATTCTTATCAGCCAAAGCCCTTGGTGGGAAAAAGTACGAAAACAAGACAGAATGCACATTGTACAATGTGGAAAATCACTCGCAGCTTTTAACGTGTCAGTGAAGCTAAGACTGCGCTGAATACAAAATGGAGTCTGTGACTGGTGACCACTAATGTGACGGTGGACAGCTAATCCAGGTGCAAAGTGGTGCAACACGATGTCAGTGGTCAAAACACACATATCACTACAAACTGCCCTTTGACCAATGACTTGTGTAGCCTAAAGGTTTAAAATTAACTTCTCTCTTACAAAAAATAAAATAATTACAAGCAAATCAGGTATGAATTGTACACAGCACCATAATGAAATTACAAAAGCAATCACTATAAAGCAATGGAAGTGGGATTAACGTATTGATCTTATAGACAGTTAAACCAGGCACACCTACAATAAAAAGACTGAAGCTTTTATATTGTAATGGGATAATACCTGATTGAATAGTGTGTCTAAGATAACAAGTTGGTATAGAGTTAGATGGAAACATCATGAGTCCTAATCATGTAAAGGTACAAGGTCCACCTGTAAT
This sequence comes from Pleurodeles waltl, assembly GCF_031143425.1. Lineage (NCBI taxonomy): Eukaryota > Metazoa > Chordata > Amphibia > Caudata > Salamandridae > Pleurodeles > Pleurodeles waltl. The sequence continues at coordinate 1,069,565,648 of NC_090448.1, forward strand.
GTTTACTGGAATGTAAGTAAAAGTGAGGTTCCCATACGAGAATAGTCAGCCAACTGGTAACTTAAGCATACTTAATGAGACTGGCAGCAGTCATCAGGTGATAACAAGCCATGTGGTTAGTTCCATTAGAATTGCAACCAAACAGGTTGATAGGACATCCACTGTACTCTGCATTGTTCCGTGCAGAACTTTGATCTGTGAAGCACAATTAGCGCCAAATGGATCCATAGGTTTCGCTCTTTAAAAGCAGCAGGGGTGTTGCGCAACGTGGTTGATCAATCAGTTTCAGGTTGGGGGTGCTGTCCCTCCCCTGACCCCACGCGCAGACGCCCGAAGGGAGACCACTCAGCACACTCATGGTCAGTGGCAAGTCATAGTATGATCAGTAAAAGAAACAAGTATGATCTTTCTTGCCAATAACATTTGTCATCTGAAATGTGCTCCCCTTTTTCCTTTCCTTGTTGTATGGGCAGCAGAACATTATTAGGGCCCTTGGCTATAATTTCTGCAGGTTCTGGAGGGCAGTTTGGGGATTTCATCCACACCTTAGCATCAGGGTTCTTGTCAGCTGAACCAAAACCTCCCTTTCCTTGCACTGTCAGAAGGGCTGGAGCAGTCCCCTTCCTCACCAATCCGCCATACACTGGACTGAGTTGGGCAATTTTGTAATCATGTAGGTCCAGACCTGCAGATTCTGGTGTGGCTCTGTAAGGAGATGAAGTTCTAGGTTTTATTTCTCAGTACACAATGGTATTGGTGGCCACATGTGATTGTATCAGGAGAGTTTCAACAGTTTGTAATGATCTGTTATTCAGTATCTGGAGGGCTTCAGTTAAATGCTCACTCCAGTTTTTCAAAGTCCCATCAGATAATTTTTTAGTCCAAAACCCCAGGGACAATCCTGTTCTTCTCTGCTTTTGCCACCCACTCCAATCTACATATTGTCTCAGGATAGTTACATGCAACACAATGGCTCATTCCTGCACTGTCCATAAGTCTAAAGCATGTTGAATTATTTCATTTGCAAAATCAAAAGCGCAGTGCTGCTCTTCACCCCATTCAAACTCACGTTTTTTTCATGTCACTTTGTACCAAATGGTTAAGATTTCATTCAGGTGAGGGTCATGTTGTCTCCAAAAATCAAACAATCTCATGTAACGCTGTGTCTCTTGCTTAGTGCGAGAAATAACAAACTCCAAAATTGTTTGGTTTACCTGTAACAACATCTCTCTATGTCCTGGATTCCACAAAATTCCTAGGAACTGCACATTTTGCAATAGTCCCTGTGTCTTGTCTGAATTAATTATCCACATTTTACTCTGCAAAAGCTCTGTGAATATATCTATATCATTAACATCCTTAACTTTTTGCTGGGTGTAATCTTTTAAAGAATGTGTTTCAACTCCTGCCAAAAACTGTGGGCTACTCTGTATTTTTCATCTAAATATTGGCTGTGCATGAACTACATTCTGCTCATGTAGCTCACACTGGCCCCCACCTTTTTTTACTTCCTCATTACTGGAATGTGAAAAATCAGCTGTCCTTGTGACGGCTTGGTGGATTTCAGCCTTATCTTGTAATAACTCATTCTGCATAATTACAGTATTTTTTGTGTTAACTAACTGTTCCTGTAATTTTTTATTTTCATATTCAAACTGGTTACATCTCTCATGCATTGTTTTAATAAGCAGACAAAAGTATCCAAACCCTCCTGTCAAGATCAAAAGCGACATCATTCCGTTCAAAAAGCACCTTTTTTAAACCTATAAGTGAAGTTATTAATTTTGTTTTATCCAAGCACCCATCCCAAAACTTAGAAAGTCCTGATACACAAGAAAACACATTTGCCAAGACATCATAAGGGATTTTAATTTAACATGCATTTTCAGACATGGTTTGTGGTGCTTCCTTTAACTCTCTGAATAAAAACATATTTTCACTTTTAAATCGTACACTTTCAACCTCCAATCTCCCTTTTAGACTGTCCGATCTACACCAAAATGTTTTGCTTCACTAATGACCGAGCTGAAACACTCATGCACTGACAAAAATCTCTGGAATGCGCTTTTTAGTCCAAAGAAGACATTCATTATTTCAATACACAAGGAAAAGGAGATTAGCATGTTGAAAGCACACGTTTAAAAATGGTCACAGCAATGAAATGAAAACATACACAAATGATTTTCCACTGCAATATACACAGCAAATATATGTATCGATATTATAATTCAAAGTAAATAAAGAATTAAAAAGTATGCATCACCATGAGGCAAGGGCAAAACTCCTTCATCTCTCTCCTATCAGCATCAAATCAGCAGATCCCAGAATCGATTGAGGAGAGATCAATTATCCTCATGGGAAGGATGACACACTCCAGCATCCTGGATGTGCCTGAGATCTGCTCTGTCCCTGGTCCATCTGGTCCCGGCCTCTTATACTTTAAACAAACAAGAGAGGAAAATTCCAGACTTCCCTCTCCCTGCAGAAGTTTAGTTATTCAATAAGTGGTCATTGCTTTCGGCTAGCTTTGAAAATAACACGTCGGGTTGTGGCCACAATCCCCAGGTGATAATCCAAAATAAGGCTGTTCACTGCCATCTGAGTACATTCTTATCAGTCAAAGCCCTTGGTGGGGAAAAGGTATGAAAACAAGACAGAATGCACATTGTACAACGTGGAAAATCACTTGCAGCTTTTTATGTGGCAGTGAAGCTAGGGCTAAGCTGAATACAAAATGGAGTCTGTAACTGGTGACCACTAATGTGACAGTGGACTGCTAATCCAGGTGCAACACAAAGTCAGTGGTCAAAACACATATATCACTACAAGCAGTCAGGCTGAACTAAAGAGGCAATGTGTGAAGTGTTTGTGCACACACCCAGTAAAGTTTAGAAAAATAGCCTCTATGTGTCTGAGTCAAACAGACACAAACAACACAAATCCAACATACACAAATCAAGTTACTCATTTTCATAGATTAAATCAAAATGCAGTGCTTAGAAGACAATAGCTCCAACCAGGGCTACCTGGTACTGGTGGACTGGGGAAAATCAAAAAAGTGCAGTCGGACCGCGATGGAGCCCGGGCCGGGTACAGGAGTCAAACAGACCCTCTGTTGTTTCCTGATCGGGCAACATCATTGATGCATCGTTGTTCAGAAGCGATGAGTTCTGGTCCTGATGATTCAGTGCTGTGTCGGCCAAGCTGGGCTGTGTTGTAAGTCGGGGTCATTGCTCCATGCAGTCGCAAGTGGTGTCCATGGCTTCAGTGCAAGCAAAACAGCAATTCTGCAGCAGGATGTGTCAGTTCCAAGAGATGTGCTGATGTTGTTGCATCAGTTCTTGTGTAGCAGCACCACTCTCACCTCCAAGGGCCCAGGACTGGATTTAGCACCACTTGGTAGAGCGGGACTCACAGCAAGAAGATTCCAGGTGCTGGTAGCAAGATGCAGGTTGAGTCTTTGATTTCCCTGAGACTTCAGAAACCGGAAACAAGCTCAGTCAAGCCCTTGTAGAAACTTTAGATTGCAGAATGTTGAGCGTTAGATCCAGTTCTCTCACTCCCAGGCAAAAGGTTGCAGGCAACAGGCAAACACAGGAAAAGAAACAGCAAAGTGACAGTCCCTTATTGACTGTGCAGCAGCACTTCTTCCTGGTAGAATATTCTCAGTCCAGAAGAGTTCTGAGTATATGGTGTCAGAGGCCCAGTACTTATACCCAAAATGGCCTTTGATGTAGAGGTAACTTCAAAAGAATTCTCTGAAGTGCACAAGGGTCCCTTTCAATCCAGCCCTGGCTCCAGACTACCAGAAGGTGGTAATCAGCCCTTTGTGTGAGGGCAAAACACAGCCTATTCAGATGTACGTGTGAACTGCCTCTCCCTCTCCCTGCCCTTGACAACTATCAGTATGCAGATGACTGCAGATGTATTTCCTGTTATACCCAGTCCATCCTGTTTGTGGCTGTCTAAAGAGAATGCACAAATGTAGCTGTCACCTAAACCCAGAAGTGTATTTAGAGACAGGCTAAGGCACAGAATGGTTAATGTAAGAAAATACTACTTTCTAAAAGTGGCATTTTCAGACCTGCAATTTAAAAACCAATTTTACCAAAAGATGTATGTTTAAAGTGTCCAGAGACACCAAACTCAATTTTTCTATCTCTTCCCAATTGAAAATTGAACTGAGAAGATGTTCCAAGGTAACCCCAACATTAGCCTATGGGAGAAGTAGTCCTTGCAATAGTGGAAAACAAATGTAAGGGTTTTTCACTATCTGGACATATTAAACTTTAAAGTACATGTCCAACATTTGAAATACACTGCACCCTGCCCTTAGGGCTAACAAGGGTCTACCAAAGGGGTGACATATATGTAATCAAAAGAAAGGTTTGTGTCTGGCAAGTGGGTACAGTTGCCTGTTTGGAATGGCATTTTAAACTGCACATACAGTCTCTGCAAAGGCAGGCCTTAGACTTGTTTGAAATGCGACCTTGGTGAGGGCCACAACCAGCTCTGCAGGCCCATTAGTAGCATTTAATTTACAGTCCCTGGACAGATGTAGTGCACTTTACTAGGGACTTACTAGTAAATCAAATATGCCAATCATGGAAAAGCCAATGTAACCCTGTTTTAGACACAGAGCACATGCACTTTAGCACTGGATAACAGTCCTAAAGGCACAGAGTTCTAACCCCAGCAAAAATGAAGTTCAGCACACAGTCAAAACAGGAGGTCAGAAAGCAAAAAGTCAGGGGAAACAAGGCCAAAAGATGCCAGGTCTGACATGTTGCAGTAATGAAGACAATAAGTGATGGTGGTTTGTATGACTGTTTTGCACTTATCCAGATGAAACAGAGCAAGAGCCTACCAAGGCTGAATGCTGAGATCTGCTAAATACCCTTCTAGATTGTCTGATGAAAGGGTGACTTTATGCAGTAGCCCGGGTGCATGAAAGGTGTCAAATATCTGTTTTATTTGGTCACAATCAGAAAGAAAACCCCACAAAGGCTAAAAATCTCATTTGGCAATGTTACAATTATAGACTGAAAGGAATGAAGTACTAGAGAGATCAACTAGACAGCTGGAGAAATCAACTAGACAGCAAACTCCTGACATCAGGAAGGAGAAAAGCACTAGACAATGCCAGGTGACGATCTCATAAGGTAATTGATCCATCCTTTTTAAATAAAAAATCAGGGGCACAAATAGTAACAAAAGGATTAAGATCTCAATGAAAAACCAGTAAAAAAACAGTGATGTGACCCATTTGTCTCTCTTAAAGCTTAATTGAGAAATGTGTCAAACAGAAGCTGCATCACAGAAAGAGGCTGTTCAACAACTTGGATTGAGAGGCTCAGACTGTATGTCTATTGTATGCCAATAGACATACAGTCATCTTAGAAAGAATGATTTATAAGATCTGGTTCCTCCTCTTTCCAAGAACTCATGGCAACAACTTGAATATAAAAAAGTTTAGATTTATCATCTTGTGTGTGAATACTCCCTGTGGGTAACTGTGAGTGAAGAAGGTCTGGAGCAACTCAGGCAGAGAGAGCTCTCAGCATCAGTCGGAGTTAGGCGTCTGGAACGGGCTGATGGAGAATGCATGATCACTTCTTAGCTTTCAGTGCCCGTAAGGTCTCATGTGAGCTCCTGGAACTGTCCTATGCAGCAGTCTCCACATGAATGTTATACAACCTTGCATAACATCCTTATAAGGAAGAAGCAAGCAATAGAAACCTTTATGTGGTTGGCAAAATATAATTTACAGTAAAAGATGACTCCTAGATTTTTAGCAGAAGAAGATGGGTCTGGAACAGTGTCTATTTCAGTGGGACACTAATTTGTAGACCACAGAGAAGAGAATCCTCCTAAAAGTAAGACCAATGACTTCTCTGCAGTGAGATTTAGAAATATAGGGGGGTGATATACAATTTAATGGACAGAGGTTTGGCAGGCAGGGCAGTGGAGTAATATACTTCATCACCTTGAATGCACATCCGCTCGCCACATTTTTAAATGACCACCAAACTGAGGTCATTACTTAAAGCACTGCCAGAAACTACTGTCACTGCAGTTCTTGTCAGTGTTTTTTTTAATTTGAGACATATTAAGCATGATGGAACCACAGGGCGAACTATTTCCAAAGCAGGAATTTTTAAAATAAAAAAGACTATGGTACCTTTTGCACTTAGCAGTTTTCACTGCCCCTTACAGACAGAGTTTTCCTGTCATTAACAAGCAGTGAAAACCGAATTCTAGTTCTATCCATCTAAATTATGTGAGCAAAATTAGAGGTCAACCTTTGATAGCCATTACTCTGTCGTGCCATCAAAGGGTTTAATCACAGTGGCTGTAGTCTCCACCATGATTAAACCAAATGTCTGCCCATATATAAACTAGGCAGATGGACCACTATCTTGGCAGCATAAATACTATGTTACTATTGTGATGAAGTACCCATATTGCCAAGATATAAATCAGGCCCTTAGTCTCCACTGAGCAGCAAGAGACATACAAGATTAACCTTTATTTGCAAGTTGTCCCAGATTATTGTTAAAAGAAAAAATATTTGTTTATCATTAGTGTAAGAAATCAGGGTTCAGCCAAAAGAGTGAATGAATGCAGCTAGATAAGTTATATATGAATTCAATTATTTGCTGACTAAGGGAGTATTCTTGAAGAGTTCAACACTTAAAAAATATTGACGAGGAGAAGAAAGGAGGAAAGTTCTCTATTTGTGAATTATTGTGAAGAAAGGAAATAAACCAGTTTAGATTCCTTTTCTGGATGCCAAGATTAGCCCAACAGATAATGAAAGTACAGTGGGAGACATTATCAAAAGCAGCAATGAGATTTCAGAGTCCTGCGTCCTTGATACAATGCAGACCACAAGTCTTCAGATAAGGTTAAGAGTGCTGACTCAGTCGCATGCATAAGGCAGAAGTCAGCTTGACAGCAGCATAATTGTAGGAAGTTGGCTCTGTATGTGCTATTTCAAAGTAAGGAATAGCATGCACAGAGTCCAAGGGTTCCCCTTAGAGGTAAAATAGTGGTAAAAATAGATAATACTAATGCTCTATTTTGTGGTAGTGTGGTCGAGCAGTAGGCTTATCCAAGGAGTAGTGTTAAGCATTTGTTGTACATACACATATACAATAAATGAGGTACACACACTCAGAGACAAATCCAGCCAATAGGTTTTGTTATAGAAAAATATCTTTTCTTAGTTTATTTTAAGAACCACAGGTTCAAATTTAACATGTAATATCTTGTTTGAAAGGTATTGCAGGTAAGTACATTAGGAACTTTGAATCATTTCAATTGCATGTATACTTTTCAAGTTATTCACAAATAGCTATTTTAAAAGTGGACACTGCAATTTTCACAGTTCCTGGGGGAGGTAAGTTTTTGTTAGTTTTACCAGGTAAGTAAGACACTTACAGGGTTCAGTTCTTGGTCCAAGGTAGCCCACCGTTGGGGGTTCAGAGCAACCCCAAAGTTACCACACCAGCAGCTCAGGGCCGGTCAGGTGCAGAGTTCAAAGTGGTGCCCAAAACGCATAGGCTTCAATGGAGGGAAGGGGGTGCCCCGGTTCCAGTCTGCCAGCAGGTAAGTACCCGCGTCTTCGGGGGACAGACCAGGGGGGTTTTGTAGGGCACCGGGGGGGACACAAGCCCACACAGAAATTTCACCCTCAACGACGCGGGGGCGGCCGGGTGCAGTGTTAGAACAAGCGTCGGGTTCGCAATGGAAGTCAATGTGAGATCAAGGGATCTCTTCAGCGCTGCAGGCAGGCAAGGGGGGGCTTCCTCGGGGAAACCTCCACTTGGGCAAGGGAGAGGGACTCCTGGGGGTCACTTCTGCAGTGAAAGTCCGGTCCTTCAGGTCCTGGGGGCTGCGGGTGCAGGGTCTTTTCCAGGCGTCGGGACTTAGGTTTCAGAGAGTCGCGGTCAGGGGAAGCCTCGGGATTCCCTCTGCAGGCGGCGCTGTGGGGGCTCAGGGGGGACAGGTTTTGGTACTCACAGTCGTAGAGTAGTCCGGGGGTCCTCCCTGAGGTGTTGGTTCTCCACCAGCCGAGTCGGGGTCGCCGGGTGCAGTGTTGCAAGTCTCACGCTTCTTGCGGGGAGATTGCAGGGTTCTTTAAAGCGGCTCCTTTGGATAAAGTTGCAGTCTTTTTGGAGCAGGTCCGCTGTCCTCGGGAGTTTCTTGTCGTCGTCGAAGCAGGGCAGTCCTCAGAGGATTCAGAGGTCGCTGGTCCCTTTGGCAGGCGTCGCTGGAGCAGAGTTCTTTGGAAGGCAGGAGACAGGCCGGTGAGTTTCTGGAGCCAAGGCAGTTGTTGTCTTCTGGTCTTCCTCTGCAGGGGTTTTCAGCTAGGCAGTCCTTCTTCTTGTTGTTGCAGGAATCTAGTTTCTAGGTTCAGGGAGAGCCCTTAAATACTAAATTTAAGGGCGTGTTTAGGTCTGGGGGGTTAGTAGCCAATGGCTACTAGCCCTGAGGGTGAGTACACCCTCTTTGTGCCTCCTCCCAAGGGGAGGGGGTCACATCCCTAATCCTATTGGGGGAATCCTCCATCTGCAAGATGGAGGATTTCTAAAAGTTAGAGTCACCTCAGCTCAGGACACCTTAGGGGCTGTCCTGACTGGCCAGTGACTCCTCCTTGTTGCTTTCTTTGTTCCCTCCAGCCTTGCCGCCAAAAGTGGGGGCCGTGGCCGGAGGGGGCGGGCAACTCCACTAAGCTGGAGTGCCCTGTTGTGCTGTGACAAAGGGGTGAGCCTTTGAGGCTCACCGCCAGGTGTTACAGCTCCTGCCTGGGGGAGGTGTTAGCATCTCCACCCAGTGCAGGCTTTGTTACTGGCCTCAGAGTGACAAAGGCTCTCTCCCCATGGGGCCAGCAACATGTCTCTAGTGTGGCAGGCTGCTGGAACCAGTCAGCCTACACAGATAGTCGGTTAAGTTTCAGGGGGCACCTCTAAGGTGCCCTCTGTGGTGTATTTTACAATAAAATGTACACTGGCATCAGTGTGCATTTATTGTGCTCAGAAGTTTGCTACCAAACTTCCCAGTTTTCAGTGTAGCCATTATGGTGCTGTGGAGTTCGTGTAAAACAGACTCCCAGACCATATACTCTTATGGCTACCCTGCACTTACAATGTCTAAGGTTTTGCTTAGACACTGTAGGGGCACAGTGCTCATGCACCGGTAGCCTCACCTATGGTATAGTGCACCCTGCCTTAGGGCTGTAAGGCCTGCTAGAGGGGTGTCTTACCTATACTGCATAGGCAGTGAGAGGCTGGCATGGCACCCTGAGGGGAGTGCCATGTCGACTTACTCATTTTGTTCTCACTAGCACACACAAGCTGGTAAGCAGTGTGTCTGTGCTGAGTGAGGGGTCTCTTAGGGTGGCATAATACATGCTGCAGCCCTTAGAGACCTTCCCTGGCATCAGGGCCCTTGGTACCAGAGGTACCAGTTACAAGGGACTTATCTGGGTGCCAGGGTGTGCCAATTGTGGAATCAAAAGTACAGGTTAGGGAAAGAACACTGGTGCTGGGGCCTGGTTAGCAGGCCTCAGCACACTTTCAATTCAAAACATAGCATCAGCAAAGGCAAAAAGTCAGGGGGTAACCATGCCAAGGAGGCATTTCCTTACAATAATCAATTCTGAGATTCTGTAAAAAATGAAATCTGTCTAGTCACCTATCTGTTGTCTATTCACCTTTGTTAGAGCTGTCAACCTAGGACTTTTCTTCTCTCAAACTTTTTGTGCTTAACTTAATTTTTGTTCGCCTTTAAACTCTGTGTACTTTACCACTGCTAACCAGTGCCAACAAGCATGTACATGCTCCCCTAAACATTGTGTTGATTGGCTTATACCCAATTTGCACAATTAACTTACTTATAAGTCACTTGTAGAATGGTTAACCATATGCCCAGGCCCATTAAATTAAATGCTAAAAGTGGGCCTGCAGCACCTATTGCGCCCCCCACTTAAGTAGCACCTTAAAACATGTCCCAGGCCTGCCACTGCAGCCTGAATGCAGTTTTAAACTGCCATGTCAGTTTGGCATTAAAACACCCTTGCCAAGCCCTAAACTCCTCTTTTATTAAATATAAGTCACCCCTAAGGTAGGCCTTAGGTAGCTCATAGAGTAGAGTGCTGTCTATTTAAAACATTGAAGTTGGACTTGTACTTTTTAGTTTTACATGTTCTTATACTTAAAACCCCTAAATTTGTTTTTCACTACTGTGAGGTCTACCCTTCCCATAAGATACAATTTAGGACTCCTTGTTACATTTAATGCGTTGTAGTTTCTAAATGGGAGCAGGTAGGTTTCTCATATTTGGTATCTATGAAATTGTGGTGATAAATCTTTAATGATGAAGTCACATTTTTCATCACCGTTGGAAATTGGGTCTTTAATTGGCAGAGGTATGCAACCTGTCCAAGAAGGTGCCACAATCCTAGTCAGGGTAAATCAGTTACACTCCCTAAATTAACCTGTTCTCACCCTCTGGTAGTTTGGCACATAACAGTCAGACTTAACTTGAGAGGCCATATGTAAAGTATTTGTGCAACACTTAAACTACAGTAACACAGAGAAAAACACCACAAAGTCTCACACCAGTTTAGGAAAATAGATATTTATATGAGTAAAACAAGTTAAAAATGACAAAAATCCAAATTAGGAGAATTTGAGATATACATTTTAAAAGATTAAGGTGGACATTATGACCCCGGCGGTATTATAACCGCCGGGCCAAAACGACGGGAGCACCCCCAACAGGCTGGCGGTGCCTCCCGGCATATTTTGACCGCGGCCGTAGCGCCGCGGTCTGAACCGCCAGGAAAAGGCTGGCGGTACGGGGAGTCATGGGGCCCCCTGAGAGGGCCCCATGCCGCTTTTCACTGTCTGCTGTGCAGACAGTGAAAAGCGCGACGGGTGCAACTGCACCCGTCGTACGGCCGCAACACAGCCGGCTCCATTTGGAGCCGGCTCCTATGTTGCAGCCGTGATACCCGCTGGGCCAGCGGGCGGAAACCAGGTTTGCGCCCGCCGGCCCAGCGGGGATCTCCAAATGGCCGCGGCGGGGTGCGGCCGCATTGGCTGCCGCATGGCGGTCAGATCTTGGTGGGCGGCTGATGCCGCCCGCCAAGGTCATAATGACCCCCTAAATGTGAAAAAGGTGCATAGAAGACACTAACAGTCAAAAGGTTATTGAGGTCACAAGGGACCGGTGCAAATCCAAAATTCAGGCTGATCGCAAAGGAAGGTAGGCCTGCTAGAGAACCCATGTAGGGTCTGCTGAAACAGTGCCTTTAATGGAGCAAAACGTTGACGCCGAGGGCTCAATGTGGCGATATATCCAGGCAGTCGGGTCACTGCATTGTCATCAGACTCCATGGAAGTTAATGCTATGCGTGCATATCGAGCTGTGCAGAGGGTTGTCGTCTGGCCATGCAGGTTGGGAATCTGCTGTCAGTGTCAAAGGAGCAACACGGTGTAATTTTTCATGCACTCAAGGCGATGCCTCAATTTTTGCAGAAATCAGCTGCAGAACCCCCTTTTGAGGCCCAAGACTGGAGGGGAAACCGCAGGCAAGTTTAGGACTCACAGAGGGCAGAGTTCAGTAGCACCAGGAGAGTTGCAGGCAGTCCTTGATGTCCCTGAGACTGCAGAGGACAGGGGGCAAGCCTACAAGCCCTTTGAGAACCTTGGGTTCAAGGATATAGAGAACAGGTCCAGTCCTTCTCAGTCCAGGCAAAGAACAGCAGGCAGCAAGCCAACACAGCAAATCAAGTAGCAAAGTGGCGGTACCTCCAAAAGCACATCAGACAGCAAGCAGTAGGCCAACTCAGAAATGCAGTTGCAAAGTGGGAGTCCCTCCTGGCAGCACAGCAGTTATTATTCCTAGTGTTGGGGTTTAGAGTCCAGTACTTGTTAGACCCCACAGCCTTAGGGTGGTCACCCCTAACATTTTGCCCACCTCCCTCCACTTATTATATACTGTGTTTGCTGATTTTAAGACTCTGCACACTTTACCACTGCTAAACAGTGCTAAAGTGCATGTGCTCTCTCCCTTTAAACATGGAAACATTGGAACATACCCAATTGGGCTATTTAATTTACTTATAAGTCCCTATTAGAGTGCACTATATGGGCCCAGGGCCTGTAGGTTAAATGCTACTAGGGGGCCTGCAGTACCGATTGTGCCACCCACTTTAGTAGCCCCTTAACCTTGTCTCAGGCCTGTCATTGCAAGGCCTCTGTGTGCAGTTTCACTGCCAATTCGACTTGGCATTTAAAAGTACTTGCCAAGCCTAGCACTCCCCTTTTTCTACATATACGTCACCACTAAGGTATGCCCTTGGTAACCCATAGGGCAGGGCGCTGTGTAGGCAAAAGGCAGGACATGTACCTGTGTAGTTTACATGTCCTGGCAGTGTAAAACTTCTAAATTCATTTTTACACTGCTGTGAGGCCTGCTTCCTTCATAGGCTAACATTGGGGCTGCCCTCATACATTGTTTGAGTGGTAGCTGCTGATCTGAAAGGAGTAGGAAGGTCATATTCAGTATGGCCAGAATGGTGATACAAAATCCTGGTGAATGGTGAAGTTGAATTTAATATTACTATTTTAGAAATGCCACTTTTAGGAAGTGAGCATTTCTCTGCACATCAATCCTTCTGTGCGTTACAATCCACGCCTGGCTGGGTTTAGTTGACAGATCCCTTGTGCATTCACTCAGACACACCCCAAATACAGGGTACTCAGCCTCACTTGCATACATCTGCATTTTGAATGGGTCTTCCTTGGCTGGGAGGGTGGAGGAACTGACACTTGCATGTCAATGGACAGTGGCCTGCCACACCCCCTACTGGGACCCGGGCAGACAGGATTGAACTGAAAGGGGACATTGTGCACTTCTAAACCACTCTTTGAAGTCTCCCCCACCTCAAGGGCACATTTGGGTAAACAGGGCCTCTCCCCCTACCAACTCAGACACTTCCTGGAGAAGAGAACCTGAACCAGAACCTGCATCCTGCCAAGAACACCTGCCTGGCTGCCCAAAGGACTCACCTGTCTGCTTTCTGTGAAGGACTGCTCCCTTGCTTTTGCCCTGCTGCCTTGGTGCTCTCTGGCTGTGGTGAAGAAGTGCTCTCCAATGGTTGGAGTATCAGGACCAAAAAGACTTAGGCCCTCATTCTGACCTTGGCGGGCGGCGGAGGCCGCCCGCCAAAGTCCCGCCGTCAGGTTACCGTTCCGCGGTCGAAAGACCGCGGCGGTAATTCTGACTTTCCCGCTGGGCTGGCGGGCGGTCGCCTTCAGACCGCCCGCCAGCCCAGCGGGAAAGAGGCTTCCACGATGAAGCCGGCTCGGAATCGAGCCGGCGGAGTGGAAGCTGTGCGACGGGTGCAGTTGCACCCGTCACGTATTTCACTGTCTGCGCAGCAGACAGTGAAATACATTTAGGGGCCCTCTTATGGGGGCCCCTGCAATGCCCATGCCAGTGGCATGGGCACTGCAGGGGCCCCCAGGGGCCCCGCGACCCCCCCTACCGCCATCCGGATCCCGGCGGTCGGACCGCCGGGATCTGGATGGCGGTAGGGGGGGTCGGAATCCCCTCGGCGGCGCAGCAAGCTGCGCCGCCTTGGAGGATTCAATGGGGCGGCGGTACACTGCCGGGAGCCCGCCAGTGGTGCCGGTCCGACCGCGGCTTTACTGCCGCGGTCGGAATCCCCATTGGAGCACCGCCGGCCTGTCGGCGGTGCTCCCGCGGTCCTCCGCCCTGGCGGTCTTTGACCGCCAGGGTCAGAATGACCGCCTTAATCTCTACGAGAAGGACTCCTTGTGTGGTAAAATTCAAAGCACAGCCCACCAGAAACGATGAACAGCCTGCACCGCAGTGAAAAATTTACCGCACACTGTACCGGAATGATGCAGCCCGACTTCGCATCAAGAAGATCGACGTAGCGCCAGCGTAGCGACCGGAAGTTCGCCGCATGGGCCACCGGATCGATGCACAGCCGAACCGGAACGACGCAGCCTGACTTACAGAGAGTAATCGATGCACCACCTGCCGTGTGGTAGACAAATCGACACAACGCCCACTGAATCAACGCAGCTCCTCTGACTTCGTCCTGCCAGTGCAGGAAATCCACGCATCGTCCCTGGGGCATCCGAAAACCACGCAACCCGAAGAAGATTCATGTCCTAGCGCTGGAAATCGACGCACAGCCGTCCCTGCGTGAAAACTAAATGACGCATCACTGTGTGCCCCCTAAGAAATCAATGCACACCGCCTTTGTTTCCATGCATCTCCTCCTCTGCGGTTCTTTGCGGAGATTTTGCGCGCAAACCAGGTACTTTGTGCTTGAAAGAGACTTTGTTTGCTTTTAAAAGACTTAAGACACTTTATTTCACTTTTACAGTGATATCTCAACATTTACCTATTGTATTTTAATTGTTTTGACCTGCATTTTATCAGATAAATATTATATGTTTTTCTAAACACTGTGTGGTGTATTTTTGTGGTGCTATATGGTGTTATTGTATAATATATTGCACAAATACTTTACACATTGCCTTCTAAGTAAAGCCTGACTGCTCAGTGCCAAGCTACCAGAGGGTGGGCACAGGGTTATTTGGATTGTGTGTGGCTTACTCTGACTAGAGTGAGGGTCCTTGCTCGGACAGGGGGTAACCTGACTGCCAACCAAGGACCCCATTTCTAACAGTACTAATACCCAGTTGAGACTTTGTAGCAGGTGAGACTTCACATAGAGGCTTTTGAAGTGCACAAGGTGCCCGTCCTTCCTCGTATGGCCCCAGACACTCTACAGGGAGTTATGAAGCCCTTTGTATTCAGGTCTGTCAGCTCCTCCCTCCCGTTTAACCCAGGAAGATCCATCTTAGCCTGGTGATGGGCCATCAGGATGCAAATGTAACAGCCAAGCTCCCCCTGTGTGTGACTGCCTAGTGGCAATGCACAGCTGCCATCTACCCTAGATATGTATTCAAAGACAGCTGGAGGCACAGAATGGTTAAGGTAAGAAAATGACAACTTTCTAAAAGTGACATTTTCTGGCTTACAATTTAAAATCTGACTTCACCATAAGTTGAGATTTTAAATTGTAAATCCACGGACACCAAACTCCAAATTTGCATTTTTACCCAATTGGAAGTTATACTTAAAGGGTGCTTTAAGGTAACTCCAATGTTAACCTTTGAGAGAGATAGGCCTTGCAGTAGTGAGCAACAACTTTAGCAGTTTTTAACTACCAGGACATGTTAAACTTAAAAGTACATGTCTAACCTCTCACATACACTGCACCCTGCCTTTGGGCCTATTAAGGGCCTACCATAGGGGTGACATATGTGTATTAAAAGGGAAGGTTTGGCCTGGCAAGTGGGTACACTTGCCTGGTTGAAATGGCAGTTTGAAACTGCGCACACATGTTCTGTAGTGGCAGGCCTGCAACTACTTACCACTTTGTCATTTTGTACTTTTCATAAGAGAAAAATGTACAAAACAAGTTCAGTGTATGTACACCTAACCAAAAAGTTTAGCTTTTCTTCTCTTACTCTTTTGCTAAGTGCTGAAAAGTACCTCTAAAACTTTCAAAAAGTTCTTAAAAAGTTTAAAAAGTTTTTTTCTGTTCTTTAAAAAGTTCTGAAACTTTTTAAGGGCTACTGTAGTGGCTGGCACAATCAGTGCTGCAGACCCACTGGTAGCATTTAATATACAAGCCCTGTGCACATGTTGTGCACTTACTAGGGACGTACAAGTGAATTAAATGTGCCAATTGTGGATAAGCCAATGTTACTATGTTTAGAGTACAGAACACATGCTCTTTAGCACTGATCAGCAGTGGTAAAGTGCACAGAATTCTAAAGCCGGCAAAAACTAAGTCAGAAAAACAGGAGATCAGGGGGCAAAAACTTGGGGAAAACCACGCCAAGGATGCCAGGTCTAACAATTACTATTTTGAATTTGCCATTTTTTAGAAAGTTGGTATTTTCCTGCCCTTAACCCTTTGTGCCTGCTATCCATCTTGGGACACATGACTGGGTGTAGCTGACAAACTTTGTGAATTCCACCAAGTCAGTAACACAATAGAGGGATTAGGTGTGCCTCAATGGGGAATCTGCTGCCAGGATGGAGGGGTTGTGATGAAACCAGTCCCACTTGCAACTGAAAAGGATGTGCTCTGACTTCACACAAAGGACCTAATGACCCCACATTGTCACTGCAGCCAGGGAAGGAGAGCCAGGAAATTCCATGTGCTTCAAAGAACGTTTCTAGAAGTGTTTTCCACCTTCCAGAGGAAGAGCACTAAGGATTTAAAACAGGACCTTCAGACCCACTTTTCAGTTCACTACTGGACCTGTGAAAGGACTCTCTAATGACTCACTGCTGCTGTGGCCTGCT
Organism: Pleurodeles waltl; assembly: GCF_031143425.1. Classification (NCBI taxonomy): domain Eukaryota; kingdom Metazoa; phylum Chordata; class Amphibia; order Caudata; family Salamandridae; genus Pleurodeles; species Pleurodeles waltl. The sequence goes on from NC_090448.1 coordinate 1,069,582,082, forward strand.
GTGCACTGTGTTGCCGTCTGGCCTTAGAGACTAGCCCTGTTGTTGATCCCTGAATCTTCACCTGAATCCAGGACTACCAGAGTGACTTCAAGGGCTAATTTGCTGGCCTCCTGTCCAGAGCCACAAGGACACAAAAGGCTCCAACCATCTTGAACCTGCATTTGGAGACTGTCTGAGTAAATCCTCAACCCAAGGAGGTGTCCCACCAGTCCTGTACCCTTGGTTGTGGTGCTAAAGGTGCCCTGATGTCCAAATCCCAAAAAGAACATGTTTGTCCAAAAACTGCTCTAAGAACCAGGAGAAAACTGAGACCAACCTGCTCACATATTCATCTGAGATGCATTGCTGATCAGAATGACTTCACAGCTTCTCCCACTGAATTCTTCTCCGCAGCAGCAAACCTTTTTCAGCAGTCCTTTGCCAAAGGGGTGTCAGGCCAAATGGAACTGTCTTCATCCACAGCCTTCTGCCTTGTCCCACTTAGAGATTTTGAACTTCCATTTGGGAGACTAATTCTGAATGTAGAAAGCTTCGACCCAAGGCTATCTGATGACAACGCTGTCTCATTGGACATCTCCTGCAGCCTTGCCCACTGGACTTCACCTTTTTAGAACATTTTTCTCAGATATTTTTTCTGATTCCGAAGATAAGCGCTGACCGTACCCAATCCAAACCGCTCTCTATCATGGTCAGTCATATTTTGTTTGTTTGACCCGGCTTCAAGCGACTAGATGTCCAGGGTTGGTGCTTTGATCATTTAGACTCTAGTTTTCAATAAAACCTTTAAAAGTTCATCACTTTCTTTTGTTGTGTTTTCACACTATTACTGTTGGTGTGGTGCATAAATACTTTACACATTGCCACTAAGTTAAGCCTGACTGCTTTTTGAGCCAAGCTACCCAGGTTTATGCAGCTTACATTACTGACTTTCTGTGGTTCGCCATGCAAGGGATTGTGGCTGTTCTTTGAGCAGGGCTCAAACCACTGTCAACCAACCCAATTTGTCAGTACCTCACTTTTTAGAATATTAACAGGGAATGGAATGAGGGTCTATAGTTATTCAGAACTGAAGGGTGAGCTGTGAATTATTTCAGGGCAGTCCTCTTCATACAAGATAGACAGCAGCAGAGTAAAGTGATGTAATAAGGTGACAACAAGGTCAAAAGCATCCAAAACTGTAAGTAATCATTTACCAATCAGGATCTTGGCCTCCTAGTCCAGGGTAATGATATATCTTAAAGACCTGAAAAGGAGCAGTTGAGGTTTCACCTCATAGAGAAAGAAAATATGAAATTCTGCTAATGAAGAAAGGCAGAAGGTAATGATTGAGATTGTTGCTATGATTTACATCAATTCCGATGCTCTTTTAATGACAGCGATCATGGAGGGTTCTTTTAAATCTATAACCAAGCACAATTAGTCCGATTACAAGCTTAGACTTGTGTTGGTGGTCAGACCACCAGGACTGTGGCGGTCTGACCGCCACTTTACAAGGTTGGCGGGCAGACCCACCAACCTACTGACATCCCCACAAAGATCCAAGATCCCGACAGGCTGACGGCGGTCCTGGTTGTAATCAGCCAGGGAGGTGCTGAACTCAGTGGCGCCCTGCTGATTACAACCTTGTTCTCCACTAGCAGTTTCACCACCATGAAAAGGCAGGAGGAGAACAAGTGCAGGGGGCCACAGTGGGACCCCTGCACTGCCCATGCCCCTGTCATGGGCAGGGCCGGGGTCCTCCTACCCAGCACCCTTAAAATGTGAACGGTCTGTTGTGCAGACAGTGCACATTTCAAGGATGCAGATGCATCCTGGGTGCAGCAGCATTGCCGCCGGATCAGTTATGAGCTGGGAACATTGCTGCTGCACCTTTACAACTGAGCTGACCAGTGGAAACCATGGTTTCCACTGGTCAGCCCAGTAGAAAAGTTGTAATGGGGCCGGTGGGGAGACTGCCAGCACAGCAGCAGTCTCCTTGTCAGGAGTTGGGCAGACAGATGTATTAATAAATATATTATTGATCTACTTTGAAGTGATAAAAAGAGCTAATACCTACTTAGTTTTGGAAGCAATCAAACATTAATTGAGGTTCTTGACAACGTTTGAATGGGGTGGGTGCTAACCACAACAGGAGTCCTGTGTCAGTCTTAACAGTTTCTGGTGTACCAATACCAGGTAAGATTCTAAGAAAAAGTAGTTGATCATATGTGAAAATATGTTTAGAAGTGCCAGGGAATTGATTAACTGTTGCCACGGCACCCACCAAGCAAATGAAAGTCATAGCTGGAAACGCTCCTTAAAAACTTTACATAGGGACTACTTTAATACAGACTCTTGAAATACTGCACAGGTGGGAAATATTTCAGCCAGCGTACATATGTTGTAGGTATTTGAAATAAAGACTTAAGAGAAAGAGAATATTTCTGATTTCTATTACATCTTAGCCTCTGCTACATATTTAAAGATTTGGGGCAAGATGTAGCAAGCAGTTTGCACGACCCCTTCCCCATTGTGAATGTCAATGTAAACATTTTTTCAGAGCAGGCAGTGGTCCTGTGGACTACTGCCTGCTCTGAAATAATGTAGCAAAAACGTTTCATTTTTCGTTTTTGTAATGCATCTCGTTTTCCTTTTTTTTTAAAAAACTGCTTTATTAAAAAGCAGTCATAGACATGGTGGTCTGCTGTCCCCAGCAGGCCACCATCCCTGTGAGGGCCGCCATTCGCAAGGGGGTCACAAATTGCGACCCACCTCATGATTATTCATGAGGTGGGCTTTTGCGACCCCCTTGCGAATCGCAGATTGTGAGTCGCTCTGACTCGCAATTTGCGGGTCGCAGTTCTAAATGGTGCTACATCTGGCCCTTGGTTCTTTGAAAACCAGAATTGAAACAAATGCGCACAAAATTTGGGAAACGTCGTATTGTCTGGGGAACAATCTAAAACAGGAAATTATAGTCCTTCTGATGGCACTTGGAAAGTTGCACTTTTTTAATAACTTTTTTATGAAGTTGAAAGAAAAAAAACTTGGGCACCATTATCATTATTAAAGGCAAATTGAGACCTGAATCCTGTCGTTTAGCTGATAAAAATTCCATCTGCATTAGCATCATGTCTTTTTAACGAAAAGGAAGCTATAGGAATGATAGAAAGGGAACCAGATTCTTGTACAGATAAAGAACGCTTTTTAAATAATGAGAGATTAGAGGTAGCTTGCTACCCACAATATAATTGGTACATTTGTCCAAGGCATCACCTGGGTTGACTATGTTATGTAAAAAGCAAAACACCCTGCAGCAAATGACCTCAACCTGAGAGACATCTGCAAACCTTGGAACTTCTCAGCTGAATTATAAATTGGAACTTGTCAATGAATTCTCATGTGTGGATACGTTAATTTATTCAAACTGTTATTGATATATGCTAATTGCGAAATGCAAAAAATAAATGTAGTGAATTCTGTTTTGTTTGAAACAGAGAGACCATGGCCCATATTTAAATGCATCCTGCGCTGTCGGGTTGTCACTTTTTGTGATGCACCTGCAGCGCAGGCTATTGACGAGGCCACACAAAATCCCTTTGCATGGCTTTTCGTGGCTTTGTAGATATAGAGTAAGGCAACACAGCGCAAGCTGCTGCATTGTCTTACTTGGCATCAAGAAGGCGTTTCCATGGTTTTGTAAACCTGGGAATGCGTCAAAAGCCTATGCCACCCAGGGGCATAAGAGATATGCAATGGGGAGAAATATCTTTATTTCTCCCTGTTTTTTCCTCTTTTTATGTGTGCTGCATTTTACAGCATACATAGAAGCATACATAGAAGGACCTCCAGTGATTGTTTTTGTGCAAGAAGGTGTCCCTTCCTGCACAAAATCAATCATTCCCACAAATTAGGCACCCTTGTACTATGGTGCGTGTGTTGGTGCATGACATCAATTTGTGCAGCAGAGCAGGGGGAGAGGACAGAAATGCACCATATCTTCTAGATACAGCATATTTCTGCCCTTTCCCGGCAGGGCAGGGCGGCGCAGCAAGCTACTTGCTGCGCCACCCTGCGCCACAGGCCTTGTAAATATGGCTCAAGAATCTTTACTGAAGACCCAGCCTCTGCAGTTTGCACAAGTAGCACATATAGGGGCACATGTACTGTTATTTCATGCAGCAGGGCACAGCACAGTAACATGTTACACTGTGTTGCGTGAAAGGGAGAGATCAGAAATGCCCATTATTTATAAAGTTATGGAATATTAATGCTGTCGCCTTTGTACAAGCACAGTCTGTGCTGCCTAGCACAGATGTAGGAACACTTGAACCATAGTCCAAGGGTGATTGTATTACAGGCTGGATTGTTATTGTACAGGAAGGCACACCTTCTTGCATGAAAACAATCCTTAGAGTTTTATTCCTCTTTCTATGTGTGCTGCTTAATGCAGAATACATGGAAAGAAGTAATGAGGAGGAATTTTGGGTCAAACCCAGGTTCACAAATCTTTATAAATCTGGGTTTTCCATAAAATGCATGTGTGAATACACAAGGATGTCAGGGCTCCATTTACTTGCGTGAGTATACAAGGATGTCAGGTCTCCATTCATGTAAAAACTACATGAGACACCTATGTATTTACTAAAACCGAGCCCTCACAATACACTGTTTATGACTGTAGTAAGGAGGACACAAGAAAGTAGGTCACATTCATGTTTATTTGGCCGATAAGGAGAAGAGCAAGTACAGGTATTCACTGCATGTGGTCTCCACCAACTGTCACCAAATAGTTCCATAGCCGAACTGTACTACGTCACAATATTTTAATTGTAAATGTATTTATATAGTGCTTACTACCCCTGACAAGGGTGGAGGCGCTTTTCGGCAAGTAGCATGAAACTCCAGAACCCAAAAATATTAGTGGTGGATTAGTATAGGGAAATATGAGTACAATATTAGTATTTGTATAGGGAGGTATGAGTTAATTTTAGGGGAGGACATGTGAGACTTTTATTTGGTTTGAATAGAATAATGGATGGATAGAGGAGGGAAGAATCCAGATGTGTTAATTGGCAGATCATAGTAGTAAGATAAAGTTTGAGATGAGTAAAGGGGAGGTGGAGGATGGAAGCGTCTGTAGAATGGAATTACGGAGATCATAGCAGTTAAATGTTTTTTGGGATGAGTCAAAGGAGAGATACATGAGGGTTAATTTAGTTGAGTTGTTTGGGGGATCATAGTTGTAAAGTGAGGTTTGAAATTATCCAGGAGAGGTAGAGGACGGAAAAGTCTGGGAAGGCTTATTTTGGTGATCATAGTAGTAGGATGGGTTTGGGATGAGACAGAGAGGGGAGATAGAGTACAGATTGATAGAGGTATAGGGTGGTGGTCAGACAGAGTCAAGTTTTCAAGAGTATTTTTTTTCCTTTTGTAAAGTAGGATTAGAGTAGTAAATATATTGACAGATGATTGCATAACTAAGGTAAATACATGTATAAGGAGTATAATTAATTGAGATTTAAATTTGTATCTTGCAAACACATGCTTTTAAAAGTTGAGTATTTGAAGTTAATTTATTTGTGTACTGTTATAACATTATTTACTTTTCCTCAATATTTCCATAGTAAAATTCTTGTAGATAAATAGTTAAGATAATATTTATCTATTGTGATAGACACAAAAAACAAAACAGAGACTCATACGCAGCTCGTCAAGCAACTTATGTAGAAACTATGCAATGGCCTATGACCATGTCAAGTGTACAATAACATAACATATATATATACATCAAAACATACACAAATGCATATAAATATATAGACACATACATACACAATATGCACATTCTGTAACCTAGTTTCCCAACACCACAATCCTCCCTACTTTACATAAAAAAATGACAAAACAAATATAAATACAAATAGGCTAACAATATATATCCTAAAGAATGGCATAACCTTTGAGAAAAGCAGTTAACATAACCAGGTGTGACACTGTGCAACAGTGCAATACTATTATAAACATAAACTCACTGTTACCATGGTATTACATTGCATAAAACTGTAAATAATATTATCAAGGCTACCCTTACCCCCACAAAATCCTTTAACTTCACCAGAAGTATATCAGTTCTTCCAGAGATAGTAGTTTTAGCCCCCTTAAGGTGTGCACTAAAAATCAATATTGTGGTGTGATTGATCCCTTGCACCAACTTCACTGGAAGATGCATGTGCATTTTCTGATGGGATTCCAATCCTTTATTTAACAGTAGAATTGTAGAAGTAGAAGTAGTTGGGGAACAACGATTTGGTGGAGAACAAATACCATTCACCTCACCTTCTCCTTCTTCCCACAACCATTGTTTGGTTCTTTCCAAACTACCGAAATTCCAAGACAAAATTTTGTTACATTGTGAGAGCTTGAACAAAATACTAAACCAGTGGTTCCCAAACTGTGCGCCGCGGCTCCTTGGTGCGCCGTCAAAATTAGCCAGGGGCGCCGCACACAGTCTGGAAACCACTCGGAGGTGCTTTTAATCGGTAGCTTTTCACCGTGGTTTTGGAAACAAAACCCCCTGCATTAATTATTGTGACCAGCGGAGGGCGCCAGAGTACCATTAATAATATCCCTATGACAAAAGAAAAGAAATAGTTTAAAATAAATGGTTTTCAGGAACCTGAACGAGAGAATAAAGAAGTCAAACTGTAAATAGTGTAGGTACAGGTACAGGCTGGGATTACGTTCCCCCACCCGCCAAAAAAAAGTAACATAATGGGGAGCCGTGGCCAACACGGCCAATAGGTCAAAGGAGCCGGGGATCGAAAAAGTTTGGGAACCACTGTACTAAACCTTCCAGTTGCTTAAGACAGCAGAACAAGAGCACACTTTATTCACTTTCTATGTTTAACAAAAATGACTGTCTCCTTTCCCCTTTCCTTTGTCCCGTTTGACACACACCCAATCACCTTCCTTAAGAGACAATTCCTTGCCACAATTTGTCTTGTCATAATACTTCTTGTAAGTCACACAATCATTTTCTAGATTGGTTCTGACCACCTCAGGAGACCTTTTGCTCTGATACTCCTGAGAAATCCACACTCAAATATCCCTTGTGAAAGGTTCACGTCCCCTCAATATTTTAAAAGAGCTACAACCTGTTACTGTGGGAGTTATTCTATGTGCCCATACTGGTTTGCCCAGTTCTAAATCCCAATTCTTCCTAGCATTGATGGCTGCTTTAATGATGCTCTTGTCTACTCTATTGATTCTTTCTATGGAGCCATTGCTGGCAGGGTGATAAACAGGTACCTTTTTCACTTTAACACTCTTCCTAACCAAGACATTTGTACACTCCTCAGCAGTACATTGTGGGCCATTGTCACCTAGAAGTGACTTGGGAATTCCCTCCTTCAAGAACGTTTTCTCATGGAAGGACACTACACGTGTTGTGTCTACTCACTCACACGCTTCTTACTCTGGCCATTTGTAATACGTATCAACTAGTGCAATGATGTTTTTGGGGACTCCCTTACTGTCCAAAATCAATACCAAAATATGAATAGACAAATCTTCCCAAGGACATGGGGTATTCTGCTAATGCCTAGGGGAGGTCTAAAACCTGTTCAAGTCTTATCAGCATTGGCACAAAGGACACAATTTCATACATATTTTTCCATGTCAGAGCCTATTCATTGCCTGTTTGAACTTAACTATTCCTAGATGCCCTTCATGTGTCAATTCAAGAATTGTATTATGAAGAGCTTGCCGTGGGCCAACCCTATTATTCCTTCTCTGAGATTCCAAAATTTCTTGCACTCTGACATCAATTTACTTTTACTGGGCTGTCCTTGTAACACATATTCCACGACTTTCACCAGAACTTTATCATGTGTGTAACCAGTAATCCACTCCCTTTCTGAGATAGCATGGGTACCACCATCCACAGTGGCCACACTGTAACCTTCCCATTCCCAAGTTACTCCACTGGCTTCATAATCATCCTTCTGTAAAGATGATCTGTTTAAGTAGTCTGCTACCTTGTTCTTCCTGCCAGGTAAGTACCCTACTTTATACACATAGGCCCTCATTATGACCATTGTGGTGCGAAGACCGCCAGGGCCATGGTGACAGTCTTTGTGTGGAAATATTTGTTGCTAACTATATTAATGTTAAATTTGGCAATGTTCGACTCCAAACATTTGCCGCCACAAAAGTCTCAAAGAGTGGAAAACAGTTTCTTTAAAGATTTCTCAATCCTTTCATAAAGGGCAACTTTATTTGAATAAAGTAATCAATGAACCGTTGTTCTGCTATCTATTGGACAAGCACACCTCTGGACTTTTGAAAAAATATTAATATAAGAATATATGAGGAGCATGTACACAACCCTGCCTAACTCCTTTAAAAAATGCAAAATTCTTTGTCATTTCCCATGCATTGCCAAAGCGTACAGAAGGTATATGAAAGGATTAGGGCAAAAATATGGCAACAAAAAGACCCCGGCTTATATTAACTGAGATGAGGTACTCTCTGAGTAGGTCAAAGTTAACACTGTGCATACTGTCAGCAGCACCCCAGAGTATGAAGAAAGTTAAAAATGTCTGCTTCGCCTCAAGATAACCTATCTTCATATTCGGAACAGAAAGGTGGAATCCCTGATCTGTTGTTCCTGAGCCTGCTTGAAATCCAGCGTAACAGTAGGACAGCACTTTAGCTAAAGCCCATTCTTTCTAAAGTAAGATCTCATCATAAATCTTGAAAATGCTGTTCCAGCGAGAGGTTGGACGATAATATCTCTGCTAATTCTATTAAACACAGTCAGTAGAAGACAATTGTGACATGCTTTGCAAGATAAAAAAAAAAAAAATGGGTGTCCTCATCACCGTATGAATTGAAATAGACTTGCACTGGTTAATAATTAATTAATAGTTCTCAAATAGGCATGGTGTGCGTATCATTATAATAGGGTACATTACCTTCAAGTGATGCGCGTGGTGTGCATATTACAGTTAGCTCCATAACACAAATCCGACTCAAACTTACATTTCTCATACAGCATGTGCAAGTCTAGTAGTGAGGCGCTGAGGGGAAACTCACTCAAATAACAGTACTTATTGATGCCTTAGCAATACGTACTAGTTACAAACTGAGGCCCTGTCATGTTAAAGGTATAACTACTTCTAAGATGACCGCATACATACTACATTGAATGTCTCTATTCCACTCTGATGTGTGGAGCACATGCTCACAGCAATGTAGGCAGCACAATGGATGGTCTCCTTGCTCACACTTTCCTAACAGTTGTTGGGCCAGCGCTGACCAAACTTGCTCTTGCCCTTCACCTACCACCCTGTGTTTCTGCAACATGTTGTGTAACAGTCTTCCAATAATATAGATGCCAGTCCTCCAACCCTGGGGATGCTGGGCTCCTGCAATTCTGGATCTCCAACAGCAACCAGCATGCCGAAATACTCACAGCAGCTGAGTTGCTCACGGTGGGTGTACGTCGGTCCTCAACTCATCCCCAGATTGTAGTAAGGAGGACATCAATCACGTTTATTTGGTAGGCAAGGAGAAGAGCATGTACAGATCTTCACTGCACGGAGTTTCCCACCAACTGTTACCACATAGTTTCATAGTGGAACTATAACTATGTCACAATATGCACTCTCTGTAACCTAGTAATTCAACACCACAATGACCTTGCATATTACATCACTCATGAAATGTTCTATGACATCATAAATAACATTACTAATGACATCTGAAATTACATAATTGATGACAACACTGGGCATGTTGGGGATATGACTTATAGTTTCATCAGTTAGCTATAAATTTGTCTTTATATTCATTACTGTAAGGAAATGCCTCTTTTTGCATGTTCACCCTCGCATTTTTGGACTGATACTGCAAGTTTTGCGACTCTAGGAGTACACTGAGGCCTGTTAACCAGACCTCAGTGCCAGTGTTCTGACACTATAAACATTTCCTGTTGAATTGGATACACCCAATTGGCAAGGACTGACTTTCTTATAAATCCATAGTATATGGTACCCAGGGCACCCAGGGCATGTAAGGCAAAGTACATAATGGCTCCCAACCGACCACTGCAGACTGGAAGGACAGTGTTTTCACTGCCAGTTCTACTTTGCCATTCACACCAATGGCAAAGGCACTGGATCCCTTAACAATATATACAAGTCCTCCCTAAGGATGGCCTATAGAGCCCTTGAGGCAGGGAGCTGTATTTTGTGAGTTAGGTCATATATTTTTAATATGTCTTAACAGCAACACTTCCAAATTGTCTTTTGCTGCGGATAAAGCTAGTAACCCCATTGGGTAACATCAGGCTACCGGTTGGCATCCCAACCGGCCTAACACTTGAATGGGCCTACCTAACTGGGTCATGTAAGTATCAAAAATAATCATGGCATAAACCCTGACCTGAAGCCCAGGTCTAATTTAGTACCACAATTGGCCACTCTGTACCTCAGTTAGCTCAGCAGCCTCACAGAGGCCCTGGTGCCCAGACAGCTGTCTGATGGCCTAGAGAGATGTGTGAATGATTCCTCAGCCCAGGAACAAAGGCAACTGCCACAGACTGAGGTGTCATCTCCCCTCCCAGTATGGCCTTTGCAAGGGAAGAAACATCAACACCCCTGAGCAGGATGCCTTTTGTTCTTGCAGACAAAGTGGAGACAGGGGTATGGAGGTAAAACTCCCCTCAAACTGGTTTTACCATGGGCATGTAGCCCTCTCACAGCCATTCCTCTAGGGTGGGATACCAAGCTCCTAATAACTGAGGAAGGGTTGTGTTATCTTGAAAGGGGCAGGAATATGGCACTCTTAGATAGCCAAATGCCAAACATCACAGGAACTTCGTCACTAGATAGAATTGACCCCAATAGCCTATTGGCTAGTGAATGCATAGTCCCCTCAGGGCACGTTTGTGGCATAAATATGGCATTACTGGCACCCTGACCCTCAGATCATACTGGAATCATAGAGGGGACCGAAGATGGATTGGCCAGCTGCCTTTGGAGCACAAAGAGAGGTTGCACCATCAAAAGGGCTGCACCTGCTGCACTTTGGGCTGGTAACTGTCCAAAGTGTCCATTCTGGCCCCCTAGATCTCTGTCCTTGGTTGTGCATTCTGGGTCAAAATATCAAAACTAACTGTTGCAAACTTTTCACAAGCTTGCAAAGCTTTTTGTTGACTTCAGATTGGGAGCAGATCGATACATATCTATATTCAAATGAGTCCTCTTTAATTGTAACATCAGATTTTAAGTTACAGCAAACTTCCACTTTTTGAAATCTAGCATTTTCCTATTCAAACCAACTGTGCCTTACTTCAACTGTCCTGGGTGACATGAGTATGAATGGATCGGCTGTTGTGAGTTGTGTATTCCTCCTAAACATTGTGATAAAGCAAGCCTAGGTGTGAGGGGAGTGGGTCTTCCTGACAGTTTGGCTGGGAAGGAGCTGCCCCATGCCCTGATAACACTTTAAAGGGTGCTGCCTACAGCACACAGAAAGGAACCAGACACCAGACCAGCCCTTTCATTTGTCACTCTAGAGTGCTTGAAGTCAGGATTAGGAAAAGAGGAAGAATTGACCAGAACCACTTTTGGAGGTAGTTGTGGGAATTGCCCCACACAAAGGCTAGCACCACATATAAAAATGGGATCTCTAGAACCACTCATCAGAATACTCCTGGACCTGTGTAAGATTCAGAATAAGGAATGCCCTACTGCCAGAAGGACTGCCCAGTTGCTGAAAGGACTGCCTTGCTGTCTCAAGACGTTTGACTGGACCTGCTTGCCTTGATCCCAGGCTACCTAGAATGGCTCCAAGGGTCAATTTGCTTACCTGTGTGAGCAATAGGGACACAACAAGCTTCCAAAGTCCTTCCCCAACTTCCCAGCTGACAAGCACCAAGCGAACTTGCCTGAACCTTGCTGCTGCCGTCTGTTGGAGTGAGTCCTGACCGGAGCCTGGTCTGGCATCATTGAGAACTCCTCCTTAAGAAAAGGTGAAAATCTTGAAGTATGGGTTTCTTGTGGCTGCTAAGTGACCTCTTCATGCCTAGAATCATTTGTCTGCGATGACTGGCAAATCAAAACCTGCACTTCACACAGACAACAATATTCTGCAACAATCAACCACCATGATGCTCCAGGGCTGGCTAGCTCTTGTGGCTATAGCAATGACTGTCTGCTACTCTGGACTTGCTCCTCATGCCTAAAGAGACCTCCTCGTTGCCCCTTCCACTACGAATGGAGCTCCTTGTGCTCCACTTGAGAAGATAGCTTTTCAGCTGGACTAACCTGCTTCTTGTATCCGACCTGCACTCCATTGCGGTCTACCTAAACTTGTAACTTTCCCCCAGTCCAGCGCAACCAGATAATCATGAGTGGTGGTTGGCATTATTGTCACCTAAAACTTTAAAAATAATCATCTGTGGTTGTACTGATTGCATTTTTGTTGTTTTTTGTCACTTTATTTAATGTAATGTTGTGATTTCACTTTATTACTGTGTTTGTGCTACATAAATACTTTACACATTGCCTCTAAGTTATGCCTGACTGCTTTTGCGTCAAGCTGCCAAAGGGTTAACTATATGTTAATTTCGCGATTTTTGTGTTTCCCTCTTACAAGGATTGTTTTCCTTCTTTGAGTGGGCATCCATTCCTCTCAAGTAATAACTCAATTTTGTCTAGGTAAATTATCACCTGAGTCCAGGGCCTTGATCTTCCTCGGATGAATGGAAGCATTCCTGACATGAGTATCGAAAGGCATCTTTCAGACATTTGTGATTTATGTAAGTTTGCGAGCACCATCTCATTTTAGTATATCACTAATGCTTGATAAATATGTTTTCAAGGATAATTTGTTAGTTTAGCCCAGAGCAAAATAGGTTTAACAGAGGCAGCACATATCACATTTCTGTCACTTAGCTGACACTACTTTGGGTTTATCTATTTTAACCTAAGCTCTGTACTTTCATACAGGGACCATTACAGGCATGTAGTTATTTGTATCCTTCCTTAAGGAAAAACCTTGAGAAGAGTCAATTAAAATAATACAGATCTTCCAATCCAACCACCAAAACATAGAATCAATTGCTAATTGCAATTGTAAAGCAATGACATTTATTTTATACAACTTTGTATGGAAATATTTGTTGCTAACTATATTAATGTTAAATTTGGCAATGTTCGACTCCAAACATTTGCAGCCACAAAAGTCTCAAAGAGTGGAAAACAGTTTCTTTAAAGATTTCTCAATCCTTTCATAAAGGGCAACTTCATCTGAATAAAGTAATCAATAAACATTTGTTCTGCTATCTATTGGACAAGCACAACTCTGGACTTTTGAAAAAAATAATAATATAAGAATATATGAGGAGCATGTACACAACCCTGCCTAACTCCTTTAAAAAATGTAAAATTCTTTGTCATTTCCCATGCATTGCCAAAGCTTACAGAAGGTATATGAAAGGATTAGGGCAAAAATATGGCAACAAAAAGACCCCGGCTTATTGTTAGCTGACATGAGGTACTCTCTGAGTAGGTCAAAGTTAACACTGTGCATACTGTCAGCAGCACCCCAGAGTATGAGGAAAGTTAAAAATGTCTGCTTCGCCTCAAGATAACCTATCTTCATACTCGGAACAGAAAGGTGGAATGCCTGATCTGTTGTTCCTGGGCCTGCTTGAAATCCAGCGTAACAGTAGGACAGCACTTTAGCTAAAGCCCATTCTTTCTAAAGTAAGATCTCATCATAAATCTTGAAAATGCTATTCCAGCGAGAGGTTGGACGATAATTTGAAGGGCACATTATGTACTCCTTTTTGAAATGCAAAATAGCCCCTCACTGATAAGCTCCTCCTCCTTAACTTCCTATACAATTTACTGATATAATCTAGAAGAGAATTTGGTAGTTCTACAAAATAGACACAAGAATGAAGAATGAAGAACCGAATCACCTTCCTATGGAATTGAAAATAGACACCAAGAGCAAAATCCAGAAATCTTGAAAACTTTTTAAATGAGAACATAATTGAATCCTGGGCATCACCTCTATTTTACATTTTGAGCTAACTGAATTTATTTATAGTAATCTTCAATAACAGGTCTGTAGTCAGATAGGTTATCATCAAAGTATTGTTTTGAAAAGTGGTTGAACCACATTGCCTCTAGCACGTGGCACTGAAGCCATTTGATGCTTTATTTTATACATAAAAAATAAGTTTCTACACCCTAAACTAGTTCTTACTGTATGCTTTTCTAGACCATTAAATTGAGACAGATTTTTCAGTTTTAATTACATGTTTAAATTCAGATCCTAAATCAGGCAGCAGTTCCCTATCAAACTCTGGATTAGCGTCTGCATGTAGTAGTAAATTTGTCATCACCTCAAAGCACTACCAATCATTCCAGTCCTGCTGGTAATGCAACTTTATACTTTTAGAGGATTTAATAAAAAAAAAGTTGCCAATGAGTCCTAACAGAAGCAAAAGTAATGTATGTAGATCCCAGGATTTCCTACAAGTTAACATATCTCCTTTTGCTGAGGTAATATTTTGCCAAAAACTAATGGTAGTACAACTTCTCTAACTTTAATATTCTATTTTATACTTCAATTTTTAGATACAGACATTGTGCAATAGAGTGCAATAACTACTGGGTTTCAAAATTGATAAGTGAAAATGCTTCTTGCCATTTTTAGTGTTGCTGCATCAGGATCATGGTTGCTTTTAACTGAATTCACTATATGAAAGTTTTTAACAATAGTTTACATGTTAAATATGAATAAAACCCATTGAAGAATATTTATTTTTCTCGGTAGAGTTGTGAAAAATGCAATGTCCAGATGGGCTGAGGTAAAAAATTATACATAATTACAGTTTTTAGAAGACATCAATTTGAAAAAACTAACACTTACTTTACAATACAAATTAACAAACATAAGCATACATAATCAGAAAATGTACATCTAAACTAATTTAATTAATACAGTTATTATAAACATAAATGTAATCAATACTATGAACAAAATACTATGGGGGCTGTTAGGGGTTTGGCGGATGGAAACATCCATCTGCCAAACTCCTGATGAGGAGACCGTTAAGGTGCTGCCCGTCTCCCCACTGGCCCCATTTCAACTTTCCCACTGGGGTAACCAGTGGAAACCAATGTTTCTGCTGGTCGGCCCAGTGGGAAAGGTCCAGCAGCAATGTACCTGGCTCATAATTGAACCAGCGGCAATGCTGCTGCACGCAGGGTGCACTAGCACCCTTGAAATAAGCACTGTCTGCACAGCAAACGGTGCATATTTGAAGGATACTGGGCATGTGGACCCTTGCACTGCCCATGCCAAAGGCATGGGCAGTGCATGGCCCCCCCTGCGGCTACCTGCACTTGTTTTCCGCCAGCCTTTTAATGGTAGTGACCGTAATACTCGTAATCAGTCCTCAATTATTTACATACATAGGTGTATATTATATACACATTCACATATATTAAGAAATAAACTATTTAAAAAACATACATTAATATTAATAATAACTTAAAAATACCAATTAAAAACATATTGACAAATGGTATCACACTTAATGAAATCATATAAATTAAATAAAAATGTAAGAAAAAAGGTGAAGAAATGCAAAAAAGTAGCAACAATCAAAAATAAACAACACTAATAAAAGTGATGGACTTCAAAGGAGTCAGATTGACTTTTTTAACTCCAATTTAAGCAAAAGTAGGAAAGTGTTGGACATAAATTGGCTAGATTTAGGACCTGATTTAGAGTTTGGCGGTGGGGGTTACTCCATCACAAACAGAATGGATATCCCATCCCTGTATTACAATCCCATTAAAGCCCATGGAGATCATAATAGAGTGTCAGGATATCCGTTTGGGATGTATTAACCCATCTGCCAAACTCTAAATCAGGCCCTTTGAATTCACACTTCAACCTAACCAAAAGGAGGGAAAGTTTTGGACATTGGTGTGGTTAGATTTATTAATCCCACTGCAACTAAAGCAAAAACAGGGAAAGTGTTGAACTTTGGAAGGGTTAGATTTAATATTCCCACTCCAATCTAGAGAACAGTAGGGAAAATGGTGGGCTATGGAGAGGTTAGAATCACTCTTTCCAGTCCAACATAAGCAAAATCAAGGAACCTGTTGGACTTTGAAAGCGTTAGATTAACTATTCCCACTCCTCGCTATGCGACAATAGGGAAAGTGTTTGGCTTAAGAGGGGTTAGATTTACTATTCTTACTACAGTGTAAACCAACAGTAGGCAAATTATTGCACAAGAGTCATGTTACATACATCATTCCAATACTTTGTTCAAAAAAAAAGAATAGCACCTAAAAAATATTATGTATTAAAATTAAAAAGAAATATTATGTGAAAAATATGTTTTAGTGTAATACATAAAATATCAAAACATATTTAAAATACTTTAAAATTCTAATACATCACTAATACTAATAAACATCATTAAAAAAACTGTAAATAAAACACTTATGTCATTATAATATTGCTTAGAAATGTCAAATACAAATTTAACAGTAACAAGAACTAAATACATTTGACAAAAATATTAAATTCCCTTATTGATTCAAATTTAATTAGTATAAAAATTAAATAATTATAAATAAATAATAAGCTTCAAATTTAACATAATTGAGTATAATTTTATTTATGTAATTTAGCATACAAAGTAATTTCTTAATATTAAATAACTTACCACCCCATTCCCCTACAAACCCAACAACTTGATATCAAAATCTAAATTAGTAAATAAACTTTTGAAAATATACAATAAAATTACAATTTATGCTTAAAATAATTTTGGCAATTTTATATAACAAACAATTAAATATGTAACTTACAATAGCAAATTAACATACTAAATATATATATATTTATATATTAATTAAATTCACACTGTACTGCCTACAACCTAACAACCTGCTATTAAGATCTGTTAAAATCATATAACTGGATTTTCTGAGGCGGTTCATAACAATCTCAGTTTCCATGGCTTGTCAAACATGTCAAATAGTGTGAATAATTATTGATATCTGTACTTTGAAGCACTTAGGCATATGTACATGTTCCTCATCCAAGCAAAGATGTGTTCTTCCACACAAATGCTGACTGAATTTATTCATGTTGTAGATTATCCATGACTAACATTGGTAAGGCTTTATAGAGACCATTGCAATAATCCACTCAGACATTCACCAGCAATCAGGTTAAGATCACCTAACGGGTGAAAGATGGTTCCTTTTAACCACAGCATTTATTTTGGGGATGGACAATAAGTCAAGGTGAAAGATTACTTCTAGGTACAGAACACGCTGGATTGTGGCAGGGACTGTTTCATAATTCCTGTTGCCTTCACAGAGTAGTGATTGTTTTTGCTCCTGATTTCTCACCCTCCTCAAAACAATAATTAAGCAGTATCTAAACTCTAATAAAGTTAAAACAAAACACAAGAAAAATACCAAACCAATTTTAAAAAATGGTATACATTTTAAAATACATATTGCACTAAAACAAAGAATATCCCCAAAAAGTTTTTTTAAAAATAGCATAAAAACTGTTAAGTGTCAACCTCTGTCATCTGATTGCACTTGAAAAATATTTCGATGCAAGTGAAGGTTGATGCGATGGAGCAGGGGTTATCCCACCAGATACCAGGTTCGATCTGGTGGGAAGTTTTACCTTCAGACTTTGGGCTATATGGCGATTTTGGCTGTCCAACTGCCGAACCGCCAATACAATGGTGGCGAGGCAGCCACCAAGCCGGCAGCCTCCCCACCACCACATTATGATGTTCCCGCTGGGCTGGCCGGTGGAAACTGTGGCGGCATTGGCCTTGGCTCTCAGGGGCCCGAGGCCAATGCGTCACACAGATGGTGCCCCCAACACCCTTAGAATGTGCAGACAGTAACATTCCGAGGGTGCTGGCAGGAGGGCACCTGCACTGCCCATGCCACATGACCCCGTCCTTGCCTTTCTGACAGCTTTTTTCATGGAGTCCCCGTAATGGAAAGTCTGGTGTAAAGAGAAGTCATAATTAGCACTTCGTGCCGAAGTAGGCACTGCTGTGGCTGACCATGACTTTTACCGCCACCAATCCATCGTGATCTCTAATTCTGCTGGCGGTGTGCTGGTAGTCTGCATGCCAGCATTGCAACCAAGGATGCAGCGGTCCGCCCGCCCCGCGGATATGACAGTCCCTTGACCACTGTACTCATAATGAGGCCCTTTGTCCCTGAAATAAAAGGGGCAAAGCAGCAGGCTGTGGCTGAAAAGGGTTCCACGTTGTTGGATAGCCACTGGACGTCCTCAGAGAAGTTATTCATTTTTGGTGCTCAGACTTCGAGCAGAAGAAATTAGAATTTTGCTCTGCGTCCTGTCCCCTGCCGGAGGAGCCCCTGCAAGCAGGTAAGTAGGGTTCTCCGACAGGAGAGGGAGGTGGGGGGTGTTGTGTGCGTGTGTGGGAGGGTGTGTCTCTTTTTATATACGTGCATGCGGGTGTGAATGAATTAATGTGAGTGTATGTGTATGTTGTGTGTTGCGAATGCGTGTGTGTTACAATGTATGTTAGTGTGTTTTGCGGTGTATGTATGTGTGCGTGTGTGGGTGGATGTGGGTATGTGTGTGTGTATGAGTGTGGATGTGTGTGGATGTCGGGGGAGGTCGGGAGCGGGAGGGTGGAGGAGGACTCTGAGGAAGGGGAGACCCCTATCAGTGCCAGGGAAGGAGTTCCCTGGCACTGATAGTGCCTACTGCCATGGTTTTCGTGGCGGTAAGATTGCCACAAAAACAATGGCGTAGGAGGGTTCATAATCCTGAGGGTGGGATTGTGACAGCCGCCAGGCTGGAGACCGAGGTCTCCAGCCCGGTGGCTGTTACCACCCTGGTGGACAGAGTGGTACATTGGCGGTTTGGCTTCAGCCAAACCGCCAATGTCATAATTTGGGAAAAGGTACTGCCAGCCTGTTGGCAGTACCTTTCCCCAAATTACCGCCATCTGCCAGGGTCATAATGAGGGCCTTTATCTTTAAAGATGGTTTTATATTACATTTCATTTGAGTGTAATATGAAATTTTTACCTGTTCCCAAACAAAGGTTATCACTTATGAAATGTAATAAATTTTGTTATTCTATAGGAGAGGTAGGCCTTGCAGTAGTGAAAATGGATTCAGGAGTTTTTCACTGCTGATATATCCAAGATTTGAGTCCTAGCCAGTTTGCGGCTAAAACAGGTGTCGCTGGGAGTGGCCATACAATGCTGAAGGGCATCGACCCAGCAAGTATATGAACATGGACAATTTAGGCAGATTACAGTACTGGCCATTCACTAGGTAGACAACATCTAGGATTGTGCCTGTCATACAGGACACTAAAGGGGACATCCATAAATGCACAGTGGATGTGACACAGGTGTTCACTGACTATTATCAAACACTGTACACAGCAATGACCATGTCCCCACGGAAACTCAATTCCCCGTTACTTTAAGCTATCCCTCCTCCCTTGATCCCACAGTCTATGGCCCATGATCCTGACCAGTCTCTCACTCTTTAGGAACTTGACGAGGCGTTATCAGACTTCAATCCAGGAAAGGCCCCGGGGCTGGACAGCTATACTATTGAATTTCTGAAGCACTGTAGACCTGGCATCCTTGGCATAGTTTCCCCTATCTTTTTGCCTTCTGACTTCCTGATTTTCTGAGGGCAGGTGCTTTGTACTATAAAAAATGATAACATTGGTTTCTCCACAATTGGCATACTTAAAATACAACATTCTAGTAAAGTGCACTAAACGAGCCCAGGGCCTGTACATTAAATACTACTAGTAGACTGCAGCACTTATTGTGCCACCCACTACAGTTGCCTTTCAAACATGTCCCAGGCCTGCCACTGCACAGCCTATCTGTGAAGTTTTAAACTGCCAAATTGACCTGGCAAGTGCATCCACCTGCCACGTTCAAACCTTCCTTTTTATTACATGTAAGTCACCCCTAAGGTATGCCCTAGACAGCCCCAAGGGTAGAGTGCAGTGTTTTAAAAAAAGTTTGACCTACACTTTTAGGTTAACATGTCCAGATAGTGAACAACTCTTAAATTCATTTTTCACTATGGCATAGACTCTCTCTTCCACTGGACAGTCGCCATGGGATTACCTTAAAACATCTTTTAAGTATAATTTCCAATTGGGAAGAGATAGGGATGTTGAGTTTGGTGTCTCTGGACTCACAATTTAAAATCACAACTTACGGTGAAGTTCGATTCTAGATTGTAAGACTGAAAATGCAACTTTTAGAAAGTTGGCATTTTCTTACCTTAAACTATTCTGTGCCTTAAGCCTGCCTCTGAATACACGTCTGGGTTGGGCTGGGTGACAGCTCACTTTACAACAAACACAGGGTACTTAACTGCATTTGCATTCATCTGCATACACTGATAGCTCTTCCTGATCAGAGGGAAGGGAAGGGGGTGACACTTACACTTCAATGGGTGGTGTCCTGCCTCCACACAAACAACTGCTTACCCCGACATATGGCCTGGTAGAAAGGCTAGGATGAATAGGACCCTTGTGCACCCCAGAGAACCCCTTTGAAGTCTCCCCCTACATCAAAGGCCTTTTTGGGAATAAGTACTGGACCCCAAGCCCCTGCAAATCAGTTCACATTGGGGTTCTGAGGAGACTCTGCATCTAAGAGGATCTGCACTGCAAGGAGGGATTTTCACTTTGCCATTGCTTTGCTGTAGTAGCCTGCTACAATCTGATTGCTGTGGTGCCAGGAGGGACTGACACATCTTGCTGGACTCTGCTGTGATGGCCTGCTGTCTGGTCCCTCTGCAATGAGGGAGGAAGGATCCAACCCTCATCACCCTAGTACCCCCCAGAATTCCAAGGGCTTGTCCCTGTTTTTTCTCTGTGGTCCTCAAACATCAAGGACCGTATGTTCCTACTACCCTTTCCAATGCTCACTTCAAGTCCAGGAGCATGTCCGGACACTGTTCAGAGGATTCAATTGGGAGGCTTCACCCGAGTTCCACACCTACTGCATTGGCTGTCTCCCGCCCTGCCTTTGTGCCTGCCTCACAGAAATAATGCAGCAGCGAGACTTGCAGCCTCGAGTGCAAGGCCCACTGGCATTGGGAATACCAGTTACCAGTCTACCTCCGAGGGAGCCATGCACCAGCGCCACTCAATCCTGCAATGCGAGCCCTGTGTACGAGGCCCACCGACACCAAGGTCACAGGTCGTCAGCCATTTCTGCAGCCCAGGGACCCACGCAGCAGTGAGACTCCCCCTAGACACGGAGGCCCCGTATGTGAGGCCTGCCACTGTAGAACCCCACAGAGAAGCTTTCAGACACTTCTAATGTTATATTGAGTCCCCAGTTCGGAGCCTGCCACACTAAAATCGAGGTCCCAAAACATTCCTGTATTCCTTTATTTAGAAGGTACTCCTGCATTCTGGCCCCTCCAATTCTGAAAGGGAGACAGCCGCCATGGTGATTAGAAGATTACCGTAACTCCCATAAAGGGATCACCTGCATGTTTGTTTCTCAAAGCACCAATACTATTGGAGCACATTGATTTACCTTTAGACAGTGTGGGACACAGCAAAGATGCTTTTCCACACGCCAGCACTGAATCAACTACTCTTCTACTATCTTGAGGAGTTTACAGTAATTAACTCAGAAGCATTAATCAGATTCTTAGTGTTTTAGTCTAATACTGCTTGTTGACTTAATCTATTTCCAGTTCCATAACTCTTGAGTCATTGATTGGATTTTTGTTGTTTCAGTCTTGTTTTACTCAGATAAATGTTATTTATTTTTTTAAACTAGTGTTCAGTCTTTTTCTGGTGTATTTTTCTGTGTTACTGTAAATAAGTGTTTCACAAATACTTTATTCATTGGCTTCTACGTTAAGCCTGCCTGCTGTGTGCTAACCTACCAGAGGGTGAGCACAGGTTAATTTAGGCAGTGTATATGACTTTACATCACTACAATTGTGGTCCCTTGCTGGACAAGGTGAATAACTCTGCCAACTAGAGACATGATTTCTAACAATTGCTATTGTTCTTTTCTTGCTCTCAAACCTGCTAGTGTCTTGCACAGAGGCGGTCAATCGTGGCTGGTTCCCCTAGGAACTGGACACTGCCACTGTTTTGGTGCTGCCAAAAACTGGTCAACCTACAGTCCAATGTACCTCCTATAGGCCTATATCTTTGATAAATATAGACATTAAGGTGTTTGCGAAGGCTCTGGTGACCTGACTAATGTTTGCCCTCCCTCATCTGATACACTCAGATCAATGTGGGCCAATGCCAAACAGAAGTACTCATCACTGCATCCATAGAGTACAATTGGTGCTCTCCCAGGTACATCACATTACCCATCCTAAGGCACTACTACTGATTGATTTTGAGAAGGCGTTGGATACATTTGCATGGCCTTCCCAGATAAGGGTTTTGCGAAGCGCAGGTTTCAGACCTTAATTGTGCAAACTGATAGGCCATCTCTATAATACCCCTAGTGTACCGGTGTGGTTGAATGGAGTACTGCCTCGCCCTTTCTAATTCATTGGGGAACCTGCAAGGATGACTGCTTTCCCCATTCTTATTCGTCTTAGTGAGTCAACCCCTGGCAAGACTCATTAGATTCAATGCCAGAGAGAGGGGCTGGTCCAGGGCAATGGAGCCTGGAGATTCTCGGCCTATACAGGGAGGCACTGGGACTGTGGGTCAACAAGAGTAAATACATGTTGGTGCCTATTGAAGGAGAAGCAGAAGGGCAAGCCTAGTGTTGCACAATTCCAATCCACTGTCTCTCATTTAAATATATTGAAACCTATATCTCTGACCTTCCAAAATTGGTGTTGAGCTTGAACATTGGCCCAGTGGTGGCAGGGCTAAAGAGGGTCCTCCATCACTGGGAACACTGTCCCCTAAATCCCTTGGGACGGGTAGCGTTATTTAAAATTATTAGTGTTCCACATTTTCTGTATGTCCTTACCACCTGATTTCTAGGAAGTGTTGCAGACAATAACATCAAAGATTGTGGCCTTCCTTTGTGCAAATGGCTGCCACTGAGTGGCCTTCATTCATGGATGGCACTCTCCGTATGATGGGTATGACAGGCCCCTATAGTTACTACCTAGCCACCCAAACTGCGACCATAAATGAATGGTACAATGGAGGATGGGACAATTCCACCTACCGTGTGGAACTACACCTACTGGGTCTGGGTGTCTGTCTTGATTATTTTTGTGGAATCCAATGCCTCATTCCCTTTTCTGACTGTACCCAGGCAAACTTGCTCTGCTGGAAGGCAGCACTTCACCTCACTGCATGAGATTGTAAACTCACCAAGAAGATTCCATTATGGCAGAGAACCTGGCTGCATCATGTAGCCCAACTGCAGGGCTTTGCCCAGTGGGACAAAAAAGGGAATCACACACCTGGAAGATATCTGGCAAGTTAATACCCTGATGTAATTTCAAGATCTCCAGGAGAACTACCAGCTCTCTCCTACACAGATTTATCTATATCTTCAATTGCACCATGCATTATCAGCACACATTCCCACGGATGCACATGTCCCTGAACTCAATCCTCTTGAGAGTAAGGTTTTCCTGGGGAAGATTGATAAGGGTGTCATCCCTTATATTTACCAGCCCCTAATCATCAATGCCCCTGACCATTTCTCCACCCTCCTTCAGCGGTGGGAGGCCTGAGTGGAAGACCTAGACGATGATGACTGACTCAAGGCCCTGATGGCCCCAAGGGAACTAGCTATCTCTGCCTGATTGAGAATGGTTCTGCCCAACTATCTGTATATAGCCTACTTGCCCCTTCTGTGCTTACACTGTGCCAGGAGGACATCACACACCCACTGCACTACATGCTCACTAGTCAAGGCCAATTTTTTTCTTTATGGTTTGGGCCTGCCCTGCAGTCACTTCCTTTTGGTAAGGAATTGGGAGGGAGCTATCCCGGGTCCTGGGGCGCATAGTGGAACTCACTCCCAGGGTGACATTGCTGGGATTGTTGGAAGATGTCTGGGAACAGAGATTGGAAAGAACATTTGTGGGAGTGATCATACTGGTGGCCAAGAGACATTACCCGCAAGTGGAAGCTATCAGGTCCCCCTTAATTGATGGAATGGAGAAGAGGGCTGGGCTGGTGCGCTCATTTGGAACAACCAATCTTTGAGGCAAGGGAATGTCTTCAGAAGCAAACAAGATCTGGGGCAAGTGGTGGGAATAAAATGGACTGAGTGGGGGGACTGTAACACTATGTGATTGCTGAATAAATGCTGCTACCTATATTTTACCTTGAGGTGACAGAAATTTATGTTTGAAAATCAATAACATTTAGTTATTTAAAAAAGTTTTTTTTTTCTCTGCCAGGATATGCAAAACCTAAACGTACATGTCTAACATTTAAAATCACTGCACTCTGTCCTAAGGGCAATTTAAGATTGCATTTGGGCTACAGTGGCAGGCCTGAGACATGTTTAAAAAGGACTACTCAAATGTGAGGCAGAATATATGCTGCAGGCCACCCTAGTAGTATTCATTTAACATGCCCCCCGTACATGTAGTACCATTTTACTAGGGAATTATAAGTGAATTAAAAATTCCTTTTGGTTGCAAGTCAATTTAACCATGATTAAAGGAGTGAGTACAAGTACTTTGGCACCGGTTAGTAGTTGTCAAGAGCACACAGTCCTAAAGCCAACTAGAGTGAAAATCAGCAAAATAGTAGGGGAAATGGAAATGGTTTGGAAGAAGACTGCCCTAAGGCTTTCAGGGCTAACACTCATGATTCATTGTAACCAGTTCTAATTCAGGAACCAGCAGCAGTCAGGAGCTCTTGGGTCCCCTTCTTTCAGCAAACAGGCAGGATCTAATTTTGCTTCTCAGGTATTTCTTCTGAGGTAAAGGGATTTTCTGAGGAGGTGGTAGTTATATGCTAAAATAATCCTGTGAACTAATCATTAGATGAAAAATTCACTACATCCAAAACAGGAATCTTTATTTGTAAAATCCCAACCTCCTTTTGCAAAACTTCCTTTCACACTTTACTATATAGCTCCATAGAGTCCCTCATCCAAAATGCACCAGACTTCCTCCAGCTGCTGGAGCTGTGTTCCTCTTTTTATTGCAAATCCTTCCTTGAGATTAGATTCTCTCCCCTCTGCTAGTGCTAGAGTATTTACCCCCAGCTGTAAGGACAGTCAAAATGTATAGAGTGGTTCTAGAAATGAATGGCTGCAATTTTCAAGTCCTCCATTTTGATTCTCTGTTTCAAAACCAAAATGTGTGAAGGATGCCTTTAGTCTTATTGTACTCAAGTATACAAACAAGTGATGGATGTTATGCTTGAAATATTCTCTGCCACTGGCAATTACTTGGGCCACGTCCCATTCAATCGACATTTTGCACACCTTGTCACCACAGTTTGGACCCAGCTATATGCAGTTCAGTCTTGACCCTGTACCAGTCAGAACATATCACCCCTGATTTTCCACCTTTTTCTGAACCCTATTTTTGATGGTATTACTGCTATGAGCTAGGTTGAAATACTTATCAGTGTGAAAGTGTGTGCACTTTGACCCTAAGATGGTGCTGCAAAACCTGTTTTCACCGAATTCGTTTCTTCAACTGTCTTGTGAGACCATTGATGAAAATGCACCAAGAGTATGGAAGTTAAATGTCAACCATATATATGACAAAATGTTTATGACTACCAAGAACACCACTGTGCTGTGACTGAGCTGCAGTTGAAATACACTGCAGTGCCATATAAGAGGGAAACATGCCTTTACTCTGCAGGAAAAAGCTTATGTTTATGTATAGTTATAGTCAAATAGCTTTATTCTGGCACCACATGCTTTAAAAGCACAACCCAAGAAAAATACAGACAAATTACATAAAATAAAAATCGAAAACAATTAATGCCTTCCTTGCAAAAATAGTCTCAAGGGCATTTTGGTCCTGCGACCTGAGCCCTAGGAACAAAAACATTAAAAACATGCATAATAATTTACAATAGCAGCGATAAAAAGCATAGTAAAACACATTAGAAAACTGCAACGTTGTGCAAAGGGGATATGTTAACTATACAGTACCAAGAAATGTGGCAATATGCACGGGCTATGCTGAGCAAAGTAATGGATTGCAATATTTTGCAAAAGTAACAACAAATTCATACGAATAGGATTAAATAAAAAACGCTAGGGGCGGCTGGGTCGAGGAATAGCCTCCCTGACAGAAGCATGCCGGAAATCAAAGGGATAACAAGAAAACTTCTCACAAAAGCCACAGATATAATATAGGGCGACGCAATCATATATTCTCCTTACATCACTTAATGGCCTTGGTCCTAATAGTCCACGTATGTCCTATCAATTTTACAAAGGAGCAAGTGTAAAATGGGCTAGGGTCAGTGCGCAGGATCCTCAGGGCACACGTGCTGCTGCGAGTCCCCAGGGCCCAAGCATCTGGTTTAATCCACTTTAAACGGGGGCTTTCGTATGCGCAATAGGGAAATAATACCTGGGCAACAGATTCTTTAACAGACTTGCAGCCGGGAGAAAGGGGCAAACGTGACAGAATTCGATACCCACCTGTCCGTAAAGAATCTCAAAGGGAGGGTGCCAAATCTAAAGTGAATGTACAATTTCCTATCTCTTGGTATAGAACTAAACTCCAGATATGGTTCCGGGACACTGGCTGATTTTAAAATCCAAGAACGAGTTCACCAGGGTCCTTCTGTCACATGAAGCTCTGTCATTTTGTGCAACCCACAGCCAGTAGCACCTCTTCAGTTGCGCCTTGGATGGAATAATTCACAGCTGATTGGTATTCCATACAGCCTGTAGACCCCGCAAGGTAAGCAGCTTCTTGATATTATGGAACCACGCTACCTTATGAGAGGTGTCACTTTTGGCTACTTCCGAGAATGCTTTGGCATACAATAGAGCAAGGGCCGGAGCCAAGCCTTATATGTTCACAAGTCGGTAAAGTATGCCTGTAATTCTCAAGGCATGTGCTAATATTTAAAATTATGAAACACTACAATTTGGGGTTCGTGTGCTCTCACGATAAAAGAAAACTCAAAAGCAATTTCACCTTGTAGGCTTCGCGAGAACTTTTCACGGAAACAGGTGTATGTGAGAAAGCTGTATTTCGTATCCCTGCTTTAAAAATCCTAAGAAAATGCTTTACATGTATTTCCTACTCCATTTTCAAAATGCGATTTAATGGTGAAGACAGATTTTGATAGCTCAGGCTGAAATACACATTCTTGGTTGGCAAAGTTAAGAACTTTGGCTCAGTAGAGCAAAGCCTGCCCTGTGCCAAGGAAGCACAAATGAGGTTGGAAAGCCGACCACTTAGCATGGATCAGCTATCTGGGAATGGAGAGGACCAGTTCACACTATGAGAATTACCTCTTTTTGACTTGGAAATGCCAGGGGTGACTTCTCCAAATCATTTTCAGGATTACCAGGCTTCAGTCACAGTACAGGAGAGAACTTGTTTTCAGGCTATCAGACGGGGGAGATCTAAATATGGGAGTTGAGAGGAACTGCTTCTTGTTAATTTTACAGTCGGGCAAAGAAGAGGTGTTGCAGGAAGATGTGGGGGACTGTGGGAAAATAGTGAAGATTCAGTGGTAGAATTTCTCCAGTCACTGGCTAGTGTACAGAATGAAGCTGTTACTTTAACTACATCTCCTCCCCAACATGTCTGGACCTGAGGATGACTCCACCTGTTGAAGATGGCCCTGCTGGAAAAAGGCTTGTGCTGGAAGAAGACTCAGTGAAGGACTCCTAAATCCTCCACACACACTGTGACTCGCATTAATCTTCACTTGGCTGATCTTTAGTTTGTCTGCTTCAGGGACACAAAAACAGAAGGGCTCCAGAGCCCAAGAAGGCCCAACTAACTGGACCCTGTGTGAGAAAGTTCTGGGAGTGTATTTATTATTCTTTCACACAAGGCGGTGCAGCAAGCAAAGTTGCTGCACTCCTGTGCGTGAAAGGGAGAGAGCAGAAACATTCTATTTTTACAAAGGAATGGAGATTTTTGTTCTCTCCTTGTGGTGGCACAATGTGTGCTGCCTAGCGTGAAGTCAGTCATCCTTGCACTACAGAGCAAGGGTGTCTATGTTACACGCAAGATTGTTTTTTTGTGTAGGGGGGAACACCTTCCTGCACAAAACCAATCTTTAGAGGCAGTTTCCTCGTTCTATGTGTGCTGCAGAATGCATCACACATTGAGACAGAAAACAATCAGGAGGGATAAAGATATTTCTGCTACTTATGCGTATTTTGATACACTCCTGGGTTTACTAACTTCATTAAATATGGGAATTCACCAAAAGCATGGGTGGATGGATGGGCCCACCATGCACCACCCATGGAATACCTTTTAAGTTGAAATGTAACATAGTGTAGCTGTGTTGCGTTACATTTATTTACAGAGCCACACAATTCGCAAACAGCCCTTGCGTGGCTTTGTAAATATTACTGAAGCCTCAGTGTTGTCCTTGTGTCATCGTGCAATATGCAAGGACAGTGCACATGCTTCATAAATCTGTGCTGTGGTATCCAAAAGGATGCCCTGAGGGTTGAAGGACTTTCAAAGCAGTTGGAGACAATTGTAAAGGCAAAATCTTTGACTGGGACCAACCCTTAACCCATGTGGTGTATTCGACCTCTGTTCAATTTTGATTGGCCTGAAGTTGTGCCTAGATCATGATTCACCACTAACTGATTTTTTCAATGCTAATTAACTTTTTCTAGAGGCTTTTAACCACTATCATGCAAAAAACATTTTTACGGTTCTCCTTCACACATTTGAATGATCTTGGTATCTTCGTACTTAAAAACAGTTACTCTATTTTTCTAAATTATTTGGGGAATATTTTTCTCTTGCTTTTTGCCTTTAAGATTGTTGGTACTGCTGCAAATTAACATACCCCTGTCCGGGTGTTGCCTGTCTAGCATCCTCCACATCCTGTGAGCATGCAAATGAACACTCCATACATGAAGCTCTACAACAGGTGTCCTTATTCCTCAGCATACAGTAACACTCTGCACTCTGATTATGCCCTAACCTTTAATACCCACACCTTAACACCTCCCAGCAAGTTACGTAATTCCTCTGTTTAGTCCGCCCAGAATCACAAAGGTTCTAGCTCACAGCCTGCTGCTTTTACCATTGCTACCAAAAGGTGAGCAGAGGTTCTTTCAGAACTTTTTTTGACCTAACCAGATTGTGTTTATTATGTTGTTAGGAGTCAACCACTTTCAAATGATACCCCAAGTTCTGACACTTGCCAGCTGTTTTCTCTCTCTCCCAGGTGGCTGATCCCAGCTATGTTGTTACTGTTAACACCACTCAAGTTTTCCTGTCCAAAGAGGCAGCACCGAAGTCATATAGGAAGAAAGTTATGAATGCCGTACATAGATGTGTATTCAGCTCCTGGATCAGGGCTACTTGACAAGCCTGTTTTAAACTTTCTAAAGTTAAATTTCTTCTAAAGTTATTAAACATTTATACTTTTTTAGCACCACATTTGCGTCATTTTTTTACTCAAAAGCAGTGCAAACTTAAAAAATACATTTGTGTATGATAAGTTTGCACCGATTTTGCATAAAAAACGATGCAAATGAGGCGCTAAAAAAGTATAACTATGGGCCTTAATGTTTAATAGCAAGTGGAAAATAACTTTGGCTCAACATCTAATTATTTTGCCAGATGAAAGCACAATAAAGAGGTTTTATTCACAACTAGGCCCATTCATGGACAATATGGCTTTACTTACACAATGGCAAACAGCTTTCTTAACTATTCACTGTGGTAACTTACTTATCCTCAATGTATGGCATATTCCCCTTATACAATTAATCACCCTGCCCTGTAGGCTTACAAAGTACATTGTAAGAGTGAGAGCTAATATAGAAGTCGATTTTTTTACATGCAAATCATGTTCTCTTGTTGTGACGCCACATTGCATTTGTACTGCAGTCCATTCACAGCACAATAGTGCCCCCTGGATCTATATACTTTAGCAATATAGTTGAGTAGTGTACATGTACACTGCACCTAACATAACATTTAACTTCCATGACAGAAGTACATTTTTGTGGTAAGTACCATTAATTACTGGAAAGTTAAGGCAGGTAGCAATATATTACATCAGTGGTTCCTAACCTTTTGACTGCTGTGGACCCCCACTTAATCATTACTGAAACCCAAATGAATCACAATTGGAATCCAGGGGCCCTCACTGAGTCATTACTTGAAATAGGAGACCCCAGCCTAAGTATTTTGAGATAATTTCAACCACAAAACAATACACAAAAAATACTGAAACAAGCATTTATCAAACAAATACTCAACATATTTAATCATTTACTTAATTCACAAACACATAAAAAAAAAAAATAACAGGAAGGTTGGTCCGTTTCTAAATTCAATTGAGGCCACTAGTCATACTAAATTCTGCTTGATGTACTTGCAATGCTTCCATGAATCAAAATGAGCACACCAACTTAATTGTTACCACCTAATTTTAAATTCATTCACATTTATATAACATTTTGAAATGTTCACATTTACATTATTGTTTTAAATTGATATACCCTTTATGAATCTGTTAATATTATTTAATTATCTAAGTAGTTGTGTACCCCCCTTAATAGGATTCGCAGGCCCCCAGCAGT